>NC_091128.1:96479321-96724321 GCF_040183065.1 Periplaneta americana
CCCCTCCATTTCATACAAAATATTATATACCCAAATGTAGTCTATATTATCTTAGATATATACAGAGTGTCTCTAAATTAAACCGACATATTTTAGGAGGGGATACATAATCTTTCTTAATACACGTTTTGTTATGAAACAAATGACCTGCAACAAATTTGTATGTTATTGCAGAACGATCTTACAGGAGAATATTTAAGTTACGAGATATTTGAAACTTAATTAATTAATTAAATAAAATATCATTAATGTTACAGGTGTTCATTGGACATGAAAACACATAAAGACACAAAAAAGTAAAGGAAAACTACTTACTTCTGTGTTAAATTAACAGTCTGAACCCAACACATTGCAGTGTAGGCCTATTTGGATACCTCTAAACCTCAGTGATCCAAGTAACAATTTATTACTTTTGAGAAGAAGAAGGAAATGTGTTTGTAGTTGTTATAATCAATGAATGTTTGAATATTTCTTATTTTATTGTTACATATTCTAAATTAATTGTCCATGCGTGTATTACAACTTTTGTCCTTCAAATTTTAAGAAAATAATTGTTTTCCAAAATAAGTTGATACTTGGATCACTACTGCACTGACTATATCAATAAATTATTTCACAATAAATTAGACTGTATAAATTAGACTTGTTCATAGGAGGTGTTCAAGTGCCGTCCATTTGCAATGCATTTTTCTGCCCTGCAATACAGCAAGCTACCAGATAATCATATCGTAGTTGTCACCCCTGGCATGAAATACTGAAAACAAAAGTTTGGTTGCGGATATGAGCGGGGTTCAGCAGAGATGTGAATTTTCGTAATCAGTATGTGTGGAGTGATGAAAATTCCCATTCTGTTGAAGAAATAAGGCATCAACGTATGGGCAGGTGTTCTTGGCGATAGATTAAGGGCCATACGTGCTATCACAGAGATTAACTGGGGCTCGTTATCAGGCCTTTTTTATTAACGTATTGCCTACCTTGCTGGGGTATGAGCCATGTCAGCAAAGACTACAGATATGATTCATGAATGATGGCACACCAGCACATTTTTTCCGCAATGAGCGTGAACACCTCACGCTGACATTTCAGGACCGCTGGATTGATTTGGGAGGCCCCACACCTTGGCCTGCTCGTTCTCCAAACCTAAATCCCCTACACCTTTCATTATCAATAACAACCAGGTCAATTTCAAAAAGTGCGTGATTTCTTACGCCGAAGAGCAGAGGAATGTATTGCCATGAATGGACGTCACATTGAGCACCTCCTATGAACAAGTGTACAGATATCAGAAAGTATGTGCTGTTGGACCCATGTTTATTAGACATTATTTTCTTGTTTTGATGCATACTAATACCTCCTAAAACATTGGATACTTTTTTAACACTCTGTATAATAAGTGAGTTGAATCCAATTAATTAATTATAAAGTACAGTAGAACCCCGATTATCCGTCACTCTATTAACCGATTGACGGATTATCCGAGTGTCTCTCGCTTTCTCTCTCTCTCTCTCTCTCTCTCTCTCTCTCTCTCTCTCTCGTTTTTTTCCCTACAGAAACATATAAAGTACTACTTTACGTTGTTATTAGTAGGCCCTCGTATTTTTCTAGAGGGTGTTATTACATGCCTTTTCACTTACACAGTATGGTCTACTAAATTTCTGTATAAAATGTACTCCAAAATTTCAAAAGAAAACGTGTTGTGCTAAGTATCGAAAAAAGTGCAAATAAATGAGTAGTTTGAGGAAAGATAAACTGTGACACATCTCGCATCAGAATACGAGATTGGTGTTACAACTATGCGCGATTTAATGAAAACTCAAGAATGAAGTGTATAAAGTATGTAAATCTACATTACGAGACCTCTACTATTCTTATCCTTCCGCTGACAGCCATTACAAGGACTTTCCTTGCCCCTTAAAAACCAGTAGTTGACAACCAAACTTGAATGAGTGAACTTCTGATTCACTACCTTCCAAGTTAAACACAAGAACACGGAGAAAATTACGAAAGTACAAGTAGATCTACTGTTCACTTAATTTACGAAAATATTTTGTGATATGGATTATCCGATTTTTTCGATTAACCGTTCAGTTCACTTCCTTCATTACCACGGTTAATAGAGGTTCTACTGTTTCCTAAGCAAACGAATGCATAGTAGTGGGTTTAGGTCTAGTTTGACGAGTAACGGGAAATGTTTAACATGAAACAGAATACATAGCAGTAGGCGGGATCACTGAGAATATCTGGCGCCAAGCTGCGTCCAATCAAGGCCCACTTCAGTCACGTGCTATTGTTTACTGCAAGATTATTCTTACAACGAAAAGATTATAGTTAGTCGGCGTGGGTTTGGGAATGCGCCTGGCTTGAGGGTTAGTGTAATAGGTCATAGGTGGTAGGCCATAGTGTCCCCTTCCAGTAAATTTCATCCCAATCCAAGCTTATTCACTGTGTAGAATTGATGAATACTGCTGAACAGACAAGCTACTCGAATGAGCGGAGCTTGACCTTGCCGACTGGCCACGTTCACACCCGGTAAGGCTACGGGCAGATAGGCGACCTGAACGCGGCAACCTGGTCTCAGTGTTGCTATACATTATTTTAAATGAAGCCGGCCATACGCCTGTGACCAGGTTGCGAATCGCGACCAGATCGCTATGTTGACAAGCAAACGTTCTGATGGGGGCAGATAAAAAAGTTAGATTTTTTTCTTCCACCATGTTAATAATGCCAAAAGAAGTACTTATACAAATTTTGGCCACTCGACCACAATTACGAGGCCGTCTAGAAAGTGATTTTCCCTGGGGCCGTTCATAGAAATAAGCACAATTGCATGGAAATATTTATTGAAACAGATACAGCAATTGTTGCGCTATTTGTCAACATATCCCCCACTGCAGTTGAGACATTTGTCATACCATTAGATCAATTTTTGTGTCATAGAAGTCAACCGCCTCAGATCGGAACCAACGTTTGACCGCGTCTGCACCTCTCTCTGTCGATCCCATGATATGATGGAAAATATGTTGAAATATAGCTCAACAATTGCTGTGTCCGTTCCAATAAATTCGTCCAATGAAATTGTGTTTTTTTTTCTGTTAGCGGCCCTTGTGAACTTATTTTTTTACGGCTCTCGTAATTGCGGTCGAGTGGCCAAAATTTGTATAAGCACTTCTTTTGACATTATTAACATGGTGGAAGGAAAAAAAAATAACTTTTTCGGTCGCGGCGACCCAAGAAAAAAAAATGAGACGGAAATTGCTTCCAATTTCAGTTGCAGGATAGTGACTGGAGTGAAAGGGCCAGTGTCACGGAATTAATAACATGACTTCTATTAATTAATTAATTCATTCATTCATTCGTTTATTCATTCATTCATCATTCATTCATTCATTCATTCATTCATTCAGTGTTTTTCCCAAGGGCAGGTCTTTCACTGCAACCCCAGCTTTCTCCAATCTTTCCTATTTTGTGTCTTCCTCTTAGTGTCCTCATATGATCCATATATCTTAATGTCGTCTATCACCTGATGTCTTCTTCTGCCCCGGACTCTTTACTCGTTCACTATTCCTCCCAGTGCATCCTTCAGTAGGCAGTTTATTCTCAGCCAGTAATCCACCCAATTCCTTTTCCTCTTTCTGATCAGTTTCAGCATCATTCATTCTTCAACCACTCTTTCCAACACAGCTTCATTTCTTATTTTGTCTGTCCACTTCACACGTTCCATTCTTCTCCATATCCACATTTCAAATGCTTCGCTTTCGTTTTGCCGTTCAAATAAGGCAAATTGTTTTGTACGTTCACGCTCGTTCGGTTCGGTTTGCTGTGTATACATGCGTCTTAAGTTAGGACATTGAAGATGTTATACTCATTATCTACTGTATTTGGATGGTAGTAAGTAGGCCTAAACAAGAACATAATGTGAAATAAATAATAAGTTTAAAAATATTTACGGTACCATCTTCATTTTGCACTTTCTTCCCATGCTATGCCATCCTTCTATAATTGCTTCTGTTACCCCTATCCAAGTTTCCCCTTTCACATCCCTATTGCAGTAGTGTTTGTCCTTAAAATCATGTAAATATGGTTGGTATTCAACTTCTGTTGCAGATTTCTCTGCATCAAAGATATTATTGGAACAACAGTGCGCCCTTCACAAAAGAAACCTACAGATGTACTGACAGTGTCGCTGCGATCTGGTCGTGCGTATGGCCATGTGACTTATGCGCGACCAGTTCGCCGCGTTATGGTCGCCAGTCTGGCCGTAGCCTAACGGACAGCGGGAAAGTTGGCACACGAACGAATAAAATCTGAATCCATAAGATGGAGGAACACGTTGAGCGAACCAAGCAAGGAAATAGGAACAGACCGATGAGGTAATCCCTTAAGTTGTGTTAATGGTGTGATGATTATGATGATAGTGATCTCCTTGTTCCCTGACTCAATTTTTTCATCCTTTATTCTTCCCGATCCTTTTCTCCTTCATGCACAGACGGAGAGAGAACCGTTTTCTTGGGGGGAGGGGGGCAAAACAAAACCATAGAATCCTCATATAACAGGGTTATGGGTGACATTATTTACCTCCTCCCCCCAGGTTAAATAAATAAATAAATAAATTATAGCTTAACCGTGGTACAGTATATTGAAATATGATCCTTTAATAAAGGTATTTTCGGGGGCATGTTTCTTACAGAGTTACATCCATATCCACCATGTTTCGGACCGAGTTGTATAGGGCTTGAACTGTGTCTACTACAAATTATAGGCCCTAATAGGGCATAACTTAAAACAATCTCCTTTTTGTCTCTCGTACAGTAACACATGCATGCATCAATGAAACTACGTAACAGTGCTAACAGAACCTTTTTTTTTATACGAAGCTTACGTTCCTGAAGATATCATATTAAATGTAAACTCCAATTATTATTTTATTTAATCTCGTCTTTAAGTTTACATATTGTAACGGGATCAGCTTTCTTCTGCATTGTTGTGTAGTATGTTATTCATATTTCTCCAAGTGTCGGCCTGAACACCTGCAGATTTCTAACACATGAGTAGGCCTACAGGCTGTTACAAAAGAAACAATACAATGCTTCCATTCCTCAAATTTAATGAGGCATAGAAATTCTCATAGCCTATAGTCAGAAATTTAAAATAAGTAGCCTATTATAATATAATATCATATATATTATATAGTCCAGACACATGATCTGAAGACATTAATTCGTCAATTTAAGAATAGAAACTTAATCATAAACAAAAAAAGAGATCTTTTGAATTCAATATTTTCTAACGTTAATAGAAAAAAAAGAGTATAGACAAGTTTGGGGGGCAGTCCCCCATGCCCCCCCCATAACTCCGCCTATGCTTTCATGTCCTCGTCTTCTCTCTCCTACTCGTCTCCTTCGTGTTAATAGTAATCGTCTTTTTTCTCTTCTTCTCCCTGTTCCTATCCCTGTTATTTTTATTATTTATTTTTCTCCTTATTTTAGGCTGTCCGTTTTTCTTATTGTTTCACTTCTTTCTGTTTCTCTTTTTCTTACTTTCGTCCCTTTTCCCTCACTATGTCGACCATGATTCAGGTAGACATAGTGGACTTACGCCACTCTGCCCTGCAGGCGGATCTCCTTGTGTATCAACAGAAGATAGGTCATCATGATCGTAGACTTCGTCGTCATCAGCAACAAGGGCAGAGGTGAAGTCCAGGGAGCGGCGGAGATACCGCGTTCATTTTCTGCTACAGCGAGTCTAATTGGGCCACTCATCTCTCATTTGCTTTACCTGCTTCTGCTGCGTCTCTATCACCCTCCTTCATGACCTCTCTTTTCTTAGCATGTCTTCTGGACGACATTTCACAAACATTCGCTGCGCATGTGTCTCAAGAAACTGGGCAGAATAATCATCTCCGCGCTCAACAGCTGTAGCGTAGCTCATATTCAAATATGTGGGCTATATGAGTGTTTAAATCCTAATAATTTGTGCTGGACTGGGTCTTCATTGGTCTTGGAGAATTTTCGTTTCTACCGTGACCATTCCTCCATTCGCTTTGCACAAAAATTAACGTAAATTTAGCACTACTGTTGCGACACCATGAACGTACAAATACCAGACCCATATTTTCTTCATTTTCAAAATCGTATCCTTTTTCACCATCTTCTCCATCTTTATTGACATTCTTTATATCCAAATTTTTCCTCCTTTTCACATTTGGCCTATTTTCTGTCCCTATCTTCTTTCTGTTTCAAAACTTCACTCATTTCATAACCTTAACATTCTTTTCTTCCTCATCTATTTTTCCAAGCTTCCTTTCCTGTTTACGTCTTCATTTTATGTTAATCCTCATCATCTATCTGATTTCTCTTTTCATATTTTATATATTTCTCTTTTTTTGTTCTTTCTCTTGCTTCTGTCCCTCATCTTTCTTGTGATTTTTATTTCTATTCTCTTCAATATTTTGTCCTCCCTTCCCTCAATTTTCCCTTCATAATATATATATATATTTTTTTTTTTGCTTCATAATACCATCTTCAATATCTTCTCCTTTTCTCTTCATATTGGTCTTCCTCTTTATTTACATATATTTCTGTTGTTTCTCATCTTCAATTCCTCCCTTTCTCTTCATACTCGTTTTCTTCTTCATCTACATCTTTCTGTTCTCTGTTCCTCCTCGCTTTCTCTTCATATTCGCTTTCCTCTTCATTTACAGTTTCCGTTCTTCCTCTTCAATAATTGTCTCCCTTTTTCTTCGTATTCGCTTTCCTCTTCATCTATCTCTCTCTGTTCTTCCTCTTACTCCTTATCAATCCTCTCTATTTTTCATATTCATTTTCCTCTTCAATTACTTCTTCCTCTTCCTCATACCCAAAGTCTTTCTCTCTTACTCTTCATATTCGTCTTCCTCTTCATCCACATCTTTCTGTTCTTCCTCTTACTCCTTATCAATTCCCTCTACCTTACATATTCATTGTTCTCTTCAACTACTTCTTCTTCTACTTCTATCCAATATCATCCTCTCTTATTCTTCATATTCTCCTTCCTCTTAATCTACGCCTTTCTGTTCTTCCTCTTCAACAACTTCCTCCCTTTTTCTTCATATTTGCCTTCGTCTTCATCCAAATCTTTCTGTTATTCCTTTTGATCTTTATCAATAACTTCCTCTCTTTTCCATCATATTCACTTTCCTCTTTAACTACATCTTTCTGTTCTTCCTCTTCCTTCTATCCAATATCATCTTCTCTTATTCTTCATATTCTCCTTCCTCTTCATCTACGCCTTTCTGTTCTTCCTCTTCAACAGCTTCCTCCCTTTTTCTTCATATTTGCCTTCGTCTTCATCTAAATCTTTCTGTTCTTCTTCTTGATCTTTATCAATAACTTCCTCTCCTTTCCGTCATATTCACTTTCCTCTTTAACTACATCTTTCTGTTCCTCCTCTTCCTCTTCTTCAATATCTTCCTCTTTTCCTCTATATATTCATTTTTCTCTCAATTACACATTTCTGTTTTTCCTCTTCAACATCTTCCTCTTTTTTTTCTTCATTTGCCTTCCTCTTAATCTATAATTTTTCTTATTTTTTTCCTCTTCAATATCTTCCGCTCTCCTGAATTAGTATTTCTCTTCATCTACATTATGTTCTTCTTTTTCGTCTCCATTGTATTCCCTGCTCTCTTCTGATTCTTCCTCTATTTTGTCCTCCTCTTCTCTCTTCTACTATTTATTTATTTTCCGCGAAACTCTTACTGCTCGTGACAAGTGACGCCACTGGGTTGGAAGACTGTTACGTGGCGGAACTCGGGGCTGTCAGGTGGCAACGCAGGAAGAAATGATAAGAGCGGACTTGATAGAGACGCTTCTCCTCTCCTCTCAAGTTAATTACCGAAAGCAATAAACAACAATAACAACCTGGATGCAGGGTCACCTCCGCGTCGTCGTGCGTCACCGCCCGGCGGAGCGACGCTTCCATCAGTTCGATTTCACACGCGATGAGCACACACAAGGGCCATACTTTTTCAGTTGTCAGGCGGATCTGTCGCCTTGGATCATCCTTCTTGTTTAACTCGGCCTATAAGTCACAGCGCACGTCAACCCACGGCGACGTGTTGCCAGGCCGTACCCACTCGTTCTCGGAGGTGAACAGCGGATGGAAATATCCCTATTTCATATTAAGTGATGTTCAGGAAGAACCGGTTACTTTGCAAGATGGAGCTGTAGCAATGCCATGAACAAAATATAAGTGCTTAGGAACGAAAAGAACTAAACCTACATTCATAACACAGAGATCATTATCATCGCCATCATTTTTCTTTCGGTTTTCAACTATTCTTTTTTTTTTTCTACATAGTGCGGATAAAGGACCCGAAAGCTAACATAGTAACCTGAAGCTTATGTCTTACCACTCCTGTATTTACGAATGATTATTGAATCCCAAAGTAAATATTGTGAAATATTGTGAGAAGACATTGATGAAGACGTGACATCACGTCGAAACGGGCCGTCTGTACAATTTTAACACTTTTTAACGTATGACTAAGTAATTTTATGTTTTTCATAAACAAAGTGTTAACGTGAACTTTAATCAATGAAATATTGTGACTCATCAATGTAGTACAATCTATTCCATTAATGCCGTCACGTTTTGAAGTTTGTTTACATCCAGTATTTCAACCTTCTTCCACTCAATATACTAGTAAGTTATATACAACAGATACACAGATAGACACTCCTATGAGCAGTAGCGTGCTGCTGCACCTCTGAAATGTTGGCATACATCGCGAACCAGTTCTAATTGTGTAGCTACTGCTCCAACATGAACACCACTGAAAAATGGAATACAGATTGCAGGCGAATCAACCCGCACATGCACAATAGGAGTGGATGCAGGAGAAGCTGTTTTCGTTAACACTAAGAGCCAGGATGTTTGGGCATTTATAACAGTTAAAATAGGAAAGCAAAAATGGAAATAAAAGCTTAAAAAAAGGCACAATAATCTTTGTAAACGGCATTATACATTTTAAAAAGGCATGATATATTTTAGCAATAAATTTAAATTATATCAACATAACTCATATATACTTCGTAGGTGACACATGTTGACTTATAAAATACTTTTTTTCGTGATTAACTGTCTTTTCACAAACCTTACGTAACAAAACTGTTCCATCGGTTGAAAACTCATGGGCATCAAATTCACTAATATAAGCACATGTTAACATTTCAATGGTTTACTGAATTTAGGCATTCTAGCTAACAGATCTTATACCTTCTATCACCCGACAATAACTGACTGTTCCTCACTCAAATTTCTTTCTCCTACAATAATAAACACGTGTAGCACAAAACTATAACAGTGAGATTGAAAATATGAAAGAAAACAAGGGAAAATGTTACGTGACAACTTCTTAAGGTATGTATTAACGTTTTGGAGGAAAATCTACATTTTTTAACCAATCTTTTTAAGATATTTATCAGACAACATATGAAAGTAGACTAACATAACCATATATCAGAAACTTCAATTTCACTTTTTGATTCCTTAAAAAAAATAATTCATTAAAAATTATTCTATTTGTTCAAAATGCCATATATTTTCTAAAAATTACTCAATTTTGAAATTTCTTTCACTGAGTTATTGCTGTTTATGCGTACAATGCTCTGTACTAGGATTTTGCAGCTAACATTATTACAAAGAAAATTTTAGTAAAAAAAAAGCCATTTCAAACGTTAACATACCTTAACGAGCTTAATATTTAAAATTATAAAGCTGATTGTTGGTATAGTGAAGGCATGACAATGTTATATTTGTAACTGTGGATTGTTGAACATTATTCATATTACACCAATAGTATTAAAACACGATTATTAGCAGATTAAGCACCGAAATAAATTACTTTTACTGACTATTATTAGTAAAGTTAGCTTCAAATATTTAAATTTCATACACATTAGATTACAGGCCTAATTAATTAGAAAATTGTAAATAAACAAGAAATATTGCTTTAAAATTACAAAAAAGGCATTTATTAGTAAGAAACATCTTAAAAAGGCAAAATAGGGAAAATAAAAATTGGCCCTATCACTTTGATTTACTCCAAATCACATTTATATCTATGAAAATAATGATTTACTTCCACACAGTAAAAAAGGCATTTTGCCAAACATCCGGGCTCTACTTATCACTAAAATACTAAGAAACGAGACGGCATAAATGGTATCCAGTGTACCATCTGTTGATTTAACTATACAGGTTCAACAAGACCCGGTGAAGTCCCACTAGAGTGCTCGTTCAGGTCCTGCTGTAAGCGTTCTACGCTTCCTCAGACGGATGTCATCTACAGTTTCTATCAAATGTTTAAGGACATCCCTTTAAAAGTGATGTTTCACTCCTGTCTTTATACTTACATGAAACCCCCTGATGTTGATATAGAGGTCAAATACCTGTGAAAAAAAAATTCTGCAAATCCATCTCTCTATTTTTCAATCTGAGGATTATATAACAATTTTTCTGTTATGAAAACTTATTGAAAAATAAAATTTTGTTGAAGAAAAATCAATTACTCCAGAATTAATGTACTTAGATCAATGAATTTTGGGATAGAGTCAGAAATATCTGAAAAGATTCTTGTGCAAATAGGGTAAACTAGGGTCTGTTGGACAGTCGGGCATGTTGGACACTCTGTACTTTAACGTGTTACCTCGCCACTTGTGGGTACCACATTCTGCTAGAAGTCAATGACGGAAGTAGCCACTCGTGGCTACTTCCGTCATTGACTTCTAGCAGAATGTGGTACCCACAAGTGGCGAGGTAACACGTTAAAGTACAGAGTGTCCAACATGCCCGACTGTCCAACAGACCCTAGTTTACCCTATTACTATTTGTTGAAACAAAATGTGACACTCGTTCACTCATTAAAAATCAATATTTTTCTTTATTTTCTTTAGGAAAAATGGTCATTTTCCAAAATTCTCTTGAGTTTAAAATTCGCAGCAAATTTATCCAGGACCGCCACTGCCACTTACATCATAACATTGGGAGTTGTTAATACTGGTCAATCAGCTTATTCCCGTCATTTTAGTAAACAGTTGGGAGTTTGCCACAAGTTTGGAAAGGTTACATAACTTTCTTGAAAAAAAGAAATGAAAATGAGTCGTAATTCAGGAATGTGGACATGAAGTGAGAAATTATTGGGATGTGGAAGAATGACTTGAGATAATACCTAACCATCCCAAAATTCATTGATCTAACTATATCCATTCTGGAGTAATTATTTTTTTCCTACAAAAAATGTAACTTTCGGTAAGTTTTTGTAGGTAACAGAAAAATTGTTGTATAATCAACAGTTTTAAAGATAGAGAAATTGGGTTTGCAGCAAAAAACTTAATTTTTCACAGGCATTTTGTCCTTTTATAAACATCAGGAGATTTCACATAAGTATAAGGACAAGAGTGAAACATCACTTTCGAAGGAGAGTCCTTAAACTCCTGTTAGAACCTGTAGGCCTATATATCAGTTATAATATTACGTCATGCGGCACCGTTTTAGGTGATACTATTAAAATGATGATGAGCCTATAAACAGTTAAATGGAGAGTGACAGTGGAATAATGGAAAGAAAAGAGAAAACCCCGAGAAAACCCCTCAGGAAACTTGACTTTGTCCACCACAAATACGACTCAACCACCGTCGGAATTCGAACTCAGATCCGTGGTCATCGTAAGCCAGAACTTGACAATTGAGCTGCTAAGATTTAGTGAATTGGGGCTTTACAGTATGTTATGGTATTCAAATTTCTGAGACGTCTATCAATTTCTAATTTCTTTTTCGATTTTATTATAACATTTTGCTGGGAGTCATTCCCTCATATATTTTTTAGATGTTTCCCGTATGGTAGTCGAAGTCAGAAAATAGTCTCAATGCAGCATAGGCATATCGTAAGAGGTGACTAAAATATGTACCCAATACCTGGAAGAATAGCTGGACCACCATGTTCCCAGGTATAATAATAAAAATTTGGAAGCCTAGTCCTCCAGGTTGCAAACTGTGCGTAATGCCGGAAACTACATACTGTAAAGCACTACAAACAACCTCAAGAGGGAGTAGCCAGACAGAATGCTAGACACTAAAACGCAATGGATAATAGAACCGAGCACGGAAACGGAATAAGATGTAAAGACTCTGGGATAAAAAATTGAACAAGACTGGCTAAAAATATAAAAATATGGCAACGTTACAGATGCGGACAAATTATTAGACTAAAACGTTTTCTTGGTGTCATATGAACTATCAGTATAATTTACAGAGTCTCTATTGTTATAAATATAATTGTTTACATCTTACGGTATATTATGAAAGATGAGTGGAACGGAGAAAAATTTTCTCCGGCACCGGTATTCTTTCATCATATAATGAAGCAGAATATCTGCACGGAAATATCATATGTACCTCGGTACATCATAATAATTTCGGTATATTTTTCCAATGGTTAAGTATATTTTATCTGGCTATGTTGGCACTACTGATGTTTTAATTATATACCGCATAAGATATTCTCCCATGGCCTGCAAGAAGACCGGACATGAACGAAATTGAAAATTTGTGATCTATACTGAAGAAAAAAGTGAAAAAAAGAGGCTTACAACAAATCATGGACTCATTTAAGCACTGTCTTTTATCTGGCTAAATGATGCTGATATTCAAAGAAAATGTCAAACTTTGGTTTCCAGCATCTCTGACAAAATCAACGTGTTAATAAAGAATAAGGAGATGTTCACAAAATATTAGTAACCTCCAGACTCAATTTTCTGTTCATTATATCTGTGCAAAATACATTTCTGTTCATTATTTCTGTCGATAAATACAGCTTCGTTGTACATATGATTAATTTAGTCTAATAATTTGTCCACGTCTGTAGTTGAGGAGATAACGATCCACACCGAACTGTAACGCCATACATGATGATGATGATGATGATGATGATGATGATGATGATGATGATGATGAGGATGACGACAACGAATATTAAGATTGATTTCTGAGATGATCAATTTGAATTAATATGATTTAAAGTCTGCTTTCATTTCTTTTCTTCTAACCCTAATTTCCTTTACATATAAAAACATACGCGTATGTAGGTATGAAAAGATCTTAGAACTGGGACCCGAAACATACAGAAAAGCAATTGAATTGCTCGAGGAAGGAAAGCAGTAAATTATCTCAACTCGATCTATTGGAAAGGGGAGAGGGGTCAGTGTCATGAAAATGGTGTGTTTACAAGTAAACCGGTGGACAGATAATATATAGGCGGAAGTCGGCTACAGCCGGTATGAAATTCAATAATAGAAATAGTAGCGAAAGTAGAAATATAAGTAAAAATAATCGTGGAGGTTAGAGAAGTAACATAAGCAGAATTACCGTAGTGTGGTAGTGGAATAAATGTAGTGGAATTAGTAATAACTGGAGAAAGGTGAGTGGTGAAATAAGGTAATGGAAGAAAGACAAGTAGAGGTAGAAGAATAAGTAGTGAAATCATTG
Organism: Periplaneta americana; assembly: GCF_040183065.1. Taxonomy (NCBI): domain Eukaryota; kingdom Metazoa; phylum Arthropoda; class Insecta; order Blattodea; family Blattidae; genus Periplaneta; species Periplaneta americana. The sequence goes on from NC_091128.1 coordinate 96,492,842, forward strand.
CTAAATACACAAATGAAAGTAGTGGCTATAAAAATTTGCAGGTAGAAGTATCAGGAGCAGGAGAAGGAAGTGAATTACTTATTTACTTCCTTATGGCTTTTTAAGGAGGTTCACTGCCTTTCTCACATAAGCCCGCCATCGTCCCTATCCTGAGCAAGATTAATCCATTCTCTACCGTCATATCCCATCTCCCTCAACTCCATTTAATATTATCTTCCCATCTACGTCTCTGCCTCTCCAAAGGTCTTTTTCCCTTCGGCCTCCCAACTAACATTCTGTACGCATTTCTGGATTCGCCCGTATGTGCTACATACCCTATCTATCTCAAACGTCTGGATTTAATGTTCCGAATTATGTCAGGTGAAGAAAAAAATGCGTGCAGTTCTGCGTTGTGTAACTTTCTCCATTCTCCTGTAACTTCATCCCTCTTAGCCCCAAATATTTTCCTAAGCACCTTATTCTCAAACACCCTTAATCTCTGTTCCTCTCTCAAAGTGAGAGTCCAAGTTTCACAGCCATAAAGAACAACCTGAAATATATAAATTTTAACTTTCAGCTTTTTGAGAGCAGACTGGATCTTAAAAGCTTCTCAACCGAATAATAACACGTATTTCCCATTTATTATTATGTGTTTGTTTTCCTCCCGAGTATCATTTATATTTGTTACTGTTGCTCCAAGATATTTGGATTTTTCCACCTCTTCAAAGGATAAATTTTCCAATTTTTATATTTTCATTTCGTACAATATTCTCGTCACGAGACATAATCATATACTTTGTCTTTTCGGGATTTACTTCCAAACTTATCTCTTTACTTGCTTCAAGTAAAATTTCTCTGTTTTCCCTAATAGTTAGCGGATTTTCTCCTAACATATTCACGTCATCCGCATAGACAAGAAGCTGATGTAACTCGTTCAATTCCAAACCCTCTGTGTTATCCTGGACTTTCCTAATGGCATATTCTAGAGGAAAGTTAAAAAGTAAAGGTGATAGTGCATCTCCTTAGACCGCAGTGAAATGGAAAAACATCTGACAAAAACTGGTCTATACGGACTCTACTGTACGTTTCACTAAGACACATTTTAATTAATCGAACTTGTTTCTTGGGGATACCAAATTCAATAAGTGTATTATATAAAACTTCTCTCTTATCCGAATCATATACCGCTTTTAAATTCATGAATAACTGATGTACTGTACCCTTATACTCTCATTTTTACTCTAATATCTGTCGAATACAAAAAATCTTATGAATAGTCGATCTATTACGCCTAAAACAACATTGATGATCGCCAATAATTTCATCTACATATGGAGTTAATCTTCTCAAAAGAATATTGGACAAAATTTTGTACGATGTCAATAAAAGTGATATTCCTCGAAAGTTACTACAGTTAGTCTTGAACCCGTTAGGAAGTGAATTAGTGAAAGTAAAATCACTTTAGGAAGAAATATAGGTGTTGAGTGAATGGAAATAAAATTATAAATGTTGAATTGAGATAGGATAAGAAGCAATGCATACAAAAATTACAAGTGAAAGTAGTGAATTAGAAGAAGAAATATATGTAAAAGATGCAAATGTATTGAAAATGAAATTCGTGGAATAGAAGGTGAAACAGAGTTGGTGTATGTAAAAATATTGAAAGTGGAGTTAGTGAAGTAGAAGCAAGAATACAGGTAGTGAGTGTAGAAACATAAATAAAGTAGTGAATGTAATATTAATAAAAAGTGAAGGTGGTGAATTTGAAGCAAAAATGCAGGTAGTGGATAGAATAATAACGAACGTGGAATAAGTAGAGTGGAAATATAAATGCAGGTAATGAATGTAATAGTAATAAAGTGAAAGAAGTGAAACAGATGTAGAAATTTAAATAGTGACGTTAAAGAATTGAAAATAGAAGTAGGAAAGCAGGAGCAGAAATTTAAGTAAGCTTAGTGAGTGTATTGTATTGGAAGTGGAATTTTGTATGCTTGTATTATTATTATTATTATTATTATTATTATTATTATTACTATTATTTACGCGCAACAAGATCCGATATTTACTGATCCTAGGCTCGCTGAGGGTTAAATGAATATTAAGGGGAGTTCATCAGTTGAGCGCAAGAGAAAATTTTACCTGAAATGAATGCATCAGTTGAGCGCGACGGTCAGTTTTGGGATGCATCAGTTGAGCGTGGCGGTCAGTTTTGGGATGCATCAGTTAAGTGCGGCGGTCAGTTTTGGGATGCATCAGTTGAGCGCGACGGTCAGTTTTGGGATGCATCAGTTGAGCGCGACGGTCAGTTTTGGGATGCATCAGTTGAGCGCGACGGTCAGTTTTGGGATGCATCAGTTGAGTGCGGCGGTCAGTTTTGGGATGCATCAGTTGAGCGCGACGGTTAGTTTTGGGATGCATCAGTTGAGGGCGGCGGTCAGTTTTGGGATGCATCAGTTGAGCGCGACGGTCAGTTTTGGGATGCATCAGTTGAGCGCGACGGTCAGTTTTGGGATGCATCAGTTGAGCGCGACGGTCAGTTTTGGGATGCATCAGTTGAGCGCGACGGTCAGTTTTGGGATGCATCAGTTGAGCGCGACGGTCAGTTTTGGGATGCATCAGTTGAGTGCGGCGGTCAGTTTTGGGATGCATCAGTTGAGCGCGACGGTCAGTTTTGGGATGCATCAGTTGAGGGCGGCGGTCAGTTTTGGGATGCATGAGTTGAGCGCGACGGTCAGTTTTGGGATGCATCAGTTGAGCGCGACGGTCAGTTTTGGGATGCATCAGTTGAGCGCGACGGTCAGTTTTGGGATGCATCAGTTGAGTGCGGCGGTCAGTTTTGGGATGCATCAGTTGAGCGCGACGGTCAGTTTTGGGATGCATCAGTTGAGGGCGGCGGTCAGTTTTGGGATGCATGAGTTGAGCGCGACGGTCAGTTTTGGGATGCATCAGTTGAGCGCGACGGTCAGTTTTGGGATGCATCAGTTGAGTGCGGCGGTCAGTTTTGGGATGCATCAGTTGAGCGCGACGGTCAGTTTTGGGATGCATCAGTTGAGTGCGGCGGTCAGTTTTGGGATGCATCAGTTGAGCGCGACGGTCAGTTTTGGGATGCATCAGTTGAGGGCGGCGGTCAGTTTTGGGATGCATGAGTTGAGCGCGACGGTCAGTTTTGGGATGCATCAGTTGAGCGCGACGGTCAGTTTTGGGATGCATCAGTTGAGCGCGACGGTCAGTTTTGGGATGCATCAGTTGAGCGCGACGGTCAGTTTTGGGATGCATCAGTTGAGTGCGGCGGTCAGTTTTGGGATGCATCAGTTGAGCGCGACGGTCAGTTTTGGGATGCATCAGTTGAGTGCGGCGGTCAGTTTTGGGATGCATCAGTTGAGCGCGACGGTCAGTTTTGGGATGCATCAGTTGAGGGCGGCGGTCAGTTTTGGGATGCATGAGTTGAGCGCGACGGTCAGTTTTGGGATGCATCAGTTGAGCGCGACGGTCAGTTTTGGGATGCATCAGTTGAGTGCGGCGGTCAGTTTTGGGATGCATCAGTTGAGCGCGACGGTCAGTTTTGGGATGCATCAGTTGAGCGCGACGGTCAGTTTTGGGATGGATCAGTTGAGCGCGACGGTCAGTTTTGGGATGCATCAGTTGAGCATGACGGTCAGTTTTGGGATGCATAGGTTGAGCGCGACGGTCAGTTTTGGGATGCATCAGTTGAGTGCGGCGGTCAGTTTTGGGATGCATCAGTTGAGCGGGACAGTCAGTTTTGGGATGCATCAGTTGAGCGCGACGGTCAGTTTTGGGATGCAACAGTTGAGAGCGGAGCGGCGATCAGTTTAACACGAGCTGCAGCAATTTCCCTTCCCATTTTGTGGAGACTTAGGACTCTCTGTACATTAACAGGTAAGTATGATTAAAAATGCTGCTCTCGTAAAAATGCTCGTACCGATAAATTGTTCAAAAAATTTGTTCCAGCAATGGATTGTTCAATATCTAGGTCACTTTCTTGGATAATAGTAGGCCACTCTCTGTAAGAAACCAATTCTAGCAATATTTACGCATTTATATTTACAAAGTAATTCTTCCATATAGGCCTACTGTTTCCTTGTTTTATACAATATGTAGGATTGACTCTATACATATTCCCGTTGCCATTCATTTTAATATATTTATGCTAGTTTGTGTCTCAATAATGACTTGAAGAAATAAACATAATATGAGGATGCGCAGTATTAAAATTCAGAGAAAACGCTCACATGCATGATTAGTTTTGTATGATATAACAGTATCGGAAGCTCATATTTCAGGGGGAAATAACGAATCCGGTTCTATGAAATTTGATACCAAATAATCAGCATTAACAGGTTGGTTGCTAACTAAATCTTCAACAAATGCATCTCCGACTTCATTTGGAGGAAGAAATTAAAGACCGAATATCGAGTGCAAATATTTAGCGTTGTCAATATTGTTTGTTATCTTGATACTCATTAGAAAGCCTCAAGGACTGAATTTCTCTCCACCAAGCCTTACTTACACTGCACTCAAATTTCCTCACGCGCTACGTATCATCTCCAAGCCTAGGGAAAACTAACCACCGCGCTCAACTGGTGTAGCCTATATCCAAAACTGACCCCGCACTCAACTGATGTAGGTATACCCAAACCGACCACCAAGCTCAACTGATGTAGGTATACTCAAAACTAACCATCACGCTCAACTGACGTATACCCAAAACTGACCCCGCGCTCAACTGATGTAGGTATACCCAAAACTTACCCCGCACTCAACTGATGCATTTTTAATCCTTTCGAGCTCAATTGATCCACACCCATATTAAGAACGATAAAAATACTGAGCCTCTCTCCCTTTAGAAAGAATGGAATTTCCTGTTGTTTGAATAAGAGGGACCTAAGACAAATTTTACCGATCGATTCCAAATTTCAGGCCCCTTAATCTCTATTAATTTATTCATTCTATAACTGGAATAATGAACTGCGTTTCGCATATGTTCTCACTTCATACACAGAATTCTTGACACTGTCAAATTAGCAAATTATACAGAAGTCTCGTATGACCTTATCTGGAAGTATCTGAAGACAACACAAAAAGAAAAGTGAATGAAAATCTTGAGTCTAAGCAGTTTTGAGAGATAAATCTGAGAAGCATCGCTAAGGGTGATAGCAAGATTAAGGCAACGAACACGGCAGCTGGACAGAGGGTATTTGTACCGAGCAGCTTGACAAAGCATGGGTCCTCGTTCGATCTCCTAGATGTACAGTAGACTTGGAATTTGTTTTCCTTTCTCACGTTTAAAAATCTGCTACTTATTAGACAGATACTTCTCATTGAGGAAAAATTGTATATTGCCTAAAACGGACGGTGACATATAGAAATGCCTAAAGCTTCGACTACAACGATTCATGTTACCCCATCAAAAAAAAGTGAAAGTGGAAAGGGGAACGTAAGTCTGTACAACTTTTAATGTAGACAACAACTGAAAACGTCTGTCTGTCTGTCTGTCTGTCTGATGGGATGAAACAGTGTTTGATGTAGGTAGTGAGATGACAAAACTACTGAATAGCAACAAGAGCACTAGAAAAAGAGAGAGATGGAGAAGAAGAAGACGCCATAAAATAAATATAAAAAACTTGAGAAGATGGAGAAAGAAATTCTAGCAAAGCACTGGAGTTCTGGTCTACCTGATGTGAAAAATACCAGCAGCGTGTGTAAAATATGGCGACAATTATTGATAACTTCATCCCTGACATGTGAGAGTGAGGGAAGACAGGAAGGAGGCTCGAGGGAAGGGGGAAAGGAGAGACGGGCTGCAGGTACGTCGAGTGATTGCTGCACACACGATGCCGAGCGACCACTGGAGAAACTTGAGGCGGGGAAGGGGCGGCTACGACCCTCAACGCGTCTAAATCCGCTTAACAACGTGAATATGAATGAATGAATATATTTGTCTTTAAGCAATATACTTTTTGGTGAGGCGGCACCTCACATTAACAACGTGAATAAACTATTATTATTATTATTATTATTATTATTATTATTATTATTATTATTATTATTATTATTATTATTATTATTATTATTATTATTATTGTTAGGTATTATTATTATACGCAATTGCAAAGTGGTATGAAAATTAACGTTATCAAGACTAATGTTACAACTTACAATCTTCCTGAGAAAAACGTCTGCTCTTAAATTCAATTATTATTTAAACATGTTCAAATTATTAGAAAAGATTGTCAATAATATTAGGAGTAATCAGGATCCGTCTGTGCTTATCTGTTTATCAAATATTGGTTGTTATAATACTTGTCACATTTTAAAAAACTGAATGAACTAATGTGACAAGTATTACCTGTCAGATGCGTTTCCAATTCACTGTGGGCTACAGCAAGGAGATGCACTATCACCCTTAATTTTTAACTTTGCTCTAGAGCAGAGGTCATCAGCACAGAGCACGCTGGGGCTAATCTCTCTTACCCGCAGGAAACGCAGTGCACTAGGGTGCACTCCGTAGCTGCTAGCGGGTATGCTCTCTATCTCTCCCTGTTGCACGACAGTGCACACGGGACAGCACCGCGTACCTTTGCACATTTCAGCGAGTGCTGACGACCACTGCTCTAGAGCATGCCATTATGAAAGTCCAGGATAACAGAGAGGGCTTGGAATTGAAAGGGTTACATCAGCTTCTTGTCTATGCGGATGACGTGAATATGTTAGGAGAAAGTCCACAAACGATTAGGGATAACACGGGAATTTTACTGGAAGCAAATAAAGAGATAGGTTTGGAAGTAAATCGCGAAAAGACAAAGTAGCTATATGATTATGACTCGTGACGGGAATATTGTACGAAATAGAAATATAAAAATTGTAAATTTAACTTTTGAAGAGGTGGAGAATTTCAAATATCTTGGAGCAACAGTAATAAATATAAATGATACTCGGGAGGAAATTAAACACAGAATAAATATGGGAAATGCCTGTTACTATTCGGTTGAGAAGCTTTTATCATCTAGTCTGCTATCAAAAAATCTGAAAGTTAGAATTTATAAAACAGTTATATTACCGGTTGTTCTGTATGGTTGTGAAACTTGGACTCTCACTTTGAGAGAGGAACATGGGTTAAGGGTGTTTGAGAATAAGGTGCTTAGGAAAATATTTGGGGCTAAGAGGGTTGAAGTTACAGGAGAATGGAGAAAGTTACACAGCACAGAACTGCACGCATTGTATTCTTCACCTGACATAATTAGGAACATTAAATCCAGACGTTTGAGATGGGCAGGGCATGTAGCACGTATGGGCGAATCCAGAAATGGATATAGATTGTTAGTTGGGAGGCCAGAGGGAAAAAGACCTTTAGGGAGGGCGAGACGTAGATTGGAAGATAATATTAAAATGGATTCGAGGGAGGTGGAATATGAGGATAGAGAATGGATTAATCTTGCTCAGGATAGGGACCAATGGCGGGCTTATGTGATGGCGGCAATGAACCTCCGGCTTCCTTAAAAGCCAGTAAGTAAGTAAGTATTATAACAACCAATATTTGTTAGATAAGCACAGACGGATCCTGATTACTCCTAATGTTATTGTATTAGCTTTTCGGTCCTCACTATGCCTTAAAAAAAAGAACAGATTGTGTTAAAAACTTAGAGTATTCATTGGCATTAAACTTTATGTTCACAATCACGTTGTTTACATTTTTGTACTCCCCATTATAAACAGTCTTTATCTTTAGTGAAAATCGTGCATAATATGCCACATTTTTGTACCAGAACCTTAAAATATTACCATGTCAACTAAAACGTCAAGGCTTCTACTATGGCGGCATAACCTGTGCCATAAAGTTAACATTATGAAACGATTTGCCATGCTACAATGTTTAATATATAATTGTTGTCATAGCAACCTGATTTCTCATAGACCATGATATCAAACTACCCATCATTACAAATCTGATGTTATTCCTTTATTAATATTGTTTTATAATGCCGTCGTACAAAAACTAACGTATGACACTCGTTTATAACGTTATACAGTTATTACATTCGTCAAAATTAGGAAACTCACTTCGCTCGTTCCCTAAACATTGACTCGAACAACGTATAACATTATGAACTTGTTTCATAATACACTATTACAATCTTGCAATCAGGATGTTGGAAATAATGCGATAACTAACTTATTCTTTCGCTACACCTCGTTCCCTCCTAATACATTACTACAGACTACATTACTAACTTATACCCATCCTCTAATAAGCATTTATAGTCTGGAATTCTGTTACAACAACCATTAGGCTAAATTAGAATGTACCAATATGTATCCTTATGTTCATATCTGTGGCCGGGAGGAAAAAGGTCTTAAGTCAATTTTTTGTGAAAATGAGAATTCTATATATTCTGAAAGCGGAAACAATTCTCTGCAATCTGGTAAAACGGTTAAAGTAAAATAAGACTCCTGACTGGATTTATACAGCGTTACCAAATGTCTAACTAAGTACTTTTTGAATCGAGCACACACAGAATAAAGGACTTAAGAATATTTATTTTAATACTTTATTCCTTTTTACATTATAAAAATCTCATTTTCACAAAAAATTGACTTAAGACCTTTTTCCTCCCGGCCACAGATATAGATTTCTGCCCAATGATTCCGGATACAATTATTAGAAAATCTGTGACTAGTTTAACAATTGTCTAAGCTTATATTCCAGACGCCATGAACTTGTTTATCTATTCTTATTCACTGTCATTAAAGGTGGTATAAACTGTGACTCTTTCATAAGCAATGCTAGATTTCGTGTTCCTATCAAAAGTATGAGAGCTCACAGTCTGTGCTACATTAAGTAGTAGTTCGAGTATTAAGGAGTCCTCTTAAATTAAATATTTATGCATAATTTTCGATAATCATTTAAAATGGAACCAACACATTAATTACCTTTGTAATAAATTACGTAAAATAATATATTATTTTGTTTTATTGAGGAATTATTGTCAATAAGTTTATTACGCACAATATACTTAACTTTATTTCAATCGGTAATGTATGGCAATATAGAATGGGATAGCTTATTTAAAACCAATTTTAATTCACTTTATTTATTACAGAAACAAATAATTAAAATATGTCTTCATAAACCTATTGATTTTCCTTCTCAAAAATTGTTTTCAGACTTCAATGTTCTTAAAATAAGACAAATTTATTATACTGTTTTAATAAAATTCATACGTAAAAATCGAAATAATTTTAAATTGTATTCTCATAGTGTTATGAAACAAGAGGTATGAATTCGTTAAGATTGTTTGAACCGAAATGCAACACTGTTACAATATTTAATCATAGTAGTAATGAAGGCCCAAGAATATAACAAATGTATATTTAAATATCCTAATCTTGTCAATTCTGATAATTCTAGAATTAAATTTAAAAAGTTACGTATGGATTTTATAAATGATGAAAAATTGTAAATTTAAATTTATATAGGTATTTTATTGCGTAGTAGGCACAAGACAAATTGTATTATACAGGCAACTTCTTAATTTTAAATTCAAGAATCCGCCCCTGACCATAAGGTCTACTCTTTCAGGGGTGAGCTAATGTTTTTCTCTGTTTATATTATATTTTATGATACAATTATTAGCAAAATATATATATGCTAGACACGACATTGTTACAATATTTACAGCAATAGTTTTCCCTTCATCTTACAGTCGTTTTAAATGGTTAAATTATTGACATAATATTGTACATTCGTCCATATGTTTCTTTCCACCACAGTTTTGTCAGTTAACTATTTACTATGTATTATCTTATTTCATTAGATATAGGTACGTTTATGTTTATATAACATGTTTTAATTTCCTACTTATTTCCCTGCCTGCCAACTATTCATCCATCCATATATAAATCAATGAATACTCTCACACATCAATTAATCAATCAATGCATACATACATCAATCAATTCACACATCCACACAATCCAGACAACCTTTCATCAATCGGTTTACGTCAATACATCCATAGGCCTACATCAATCAATCTACACACTCATACATCAAACAATCCATAGATCCATACATCAAACCAAATATCATTCATCAATCAATCCATATATCCATACATCAATCAATCTACACATCCATGAATCACTCAATCTACACATCCATGTATCAATCAATCTACATATCCATGCACCAATCAATCAATCTACACATCTATGCATCAATCAATCCACACATCCATGCATCAATTAATCTACACATCAGTCAATCTATACATCAGTGTATCAATCAATCAATCAATCTACAAACCCATGCATCAATCAATCCACACATCCATGCATCAATCCATCTACACATACTGGACATGCAACAATCAATCCACACATCAACCCATCAGTCAATCTATACATCCATGCATCAATCAATCTAGATATCCATGCATCAATCCACACATCCATGCATCAATTAATCAACACATCAATGCATCAGTCAATCTATACATCTGTGCATCTATCAATCCACACATCCATGCATCAATTAATCTACACATCCACGCATCAGTCAATCTATACATCCATGCATCAATCAATGTACAAATCCATGCATCAACCCACACATCCATGCATCAATTCATATATTCATGCATCAATCAATCTACATATCCATGCATCAATCAATTCACATATCCATGCATCAATCAATCTACAGTTCCATGAATCAATCAATCCACACATCCTTGCATCAATCAGTCTACACAGCCATGCATCAATTCACACATCCATGCATCAATCAATCTACACATCCATGCATCATTCAATCTATACATCATACATCAATCGATTCATACATAAATCAATATAAACATCCACGTATCAGTTAATCCATACACTCATACATAAATCAACACATACATCCATATATAAATCAACCCATACATTCTTACCGCAAACCAATATACATATCCATAGATCAATCAATCTATACATCCATGTATCAATCAATCCATACATCCATACATTAATCAATCTTCACATCCATGCATCAATTAATCCATACATCCACATATCCAAACATTAATCGGTCCATTCACCCATACATCAATTAATCATACATCCATAATATATATACATTAATCAGTTCTTATATTTATACATCAATCCATACAGCAATCAGTCTACGCATCTATACGTCAATCAATTCATTCATCCGTACATCTATCGGTCCATACACCCTAACATCAATCCATACATTCATAGGCTACATCAATCTACAAATCCATACATTAATCAATCTACAAATCCATATATCAAACGGTGCACACATCAATCTATACATCCACACATCAAACAATTCACAGATCCATACATCAATATCAATCAATGAATGAATCAAACAATCAATCTGTCCATCCGTCTCCCTCTCTCTGTGTCCGTCGATTTATCCATCCATACATCCATCCATCTACTTATCTATCTATATATAATTTTATGCCCTTAGCGCTACGGATCCTTGGCCAGTAATAATTCGATCTGACGTTGAACAAACATATTATGGATCTCTCATAACGTGAAGGCGACAGACGTCCATTTATGAATGATGACAACAGATAAACATTCACGGCCTTGGCAGGATTCGAACCCGTATTACAGGTCTCGCACGAAGTCAAACCAGTAACGGCCAGTCAACTTTGAAATATGACGTCATTTATTTCAAACGGAAGAGTGAAATCTGAATACGCAACTAGCAAATGATACATAGAATTCAAGATCTCACAAGACAAATATATCTGGCAGCACTCAGCCGAAATAAACATTACGGTACGAAACGAGAAAAAACAGCTTCAAACTTTACGTCTGTTCTACATCATAAGCGAAAGAACGTTCATAAATCTTATCACATGTACTCATTTCCTAATAATCGAGATGGAGAGGCTTACACTAACAGCTGAGATGACAATTGAGGATTGAGAAGGACCAGGCGGAACGCAGAGGGTGGTGACGTGGTATTGTTGCTGTGTGTCGTCAACTCTTTGGCTTTGAAATACGTTATACACGTTTCCAAAAATAACGAGAGATTATGGTTATGCAGTTGCTGAAGAAATACCTTCAACCATATCACCACAGAAAGTAATTACTGTGATGGTGCAAAAGATCTATTTCCATATTTTCGAGGAAACACACCTTCTCAGAATCCCTAAGGATTACTGAGATATTCTGCATACAATACAATAGACTAGTTTTTCTACTTTCATTCATAGTTTTCTGCCCATGGGCACCTATTTCACTGAAATTCCAGCATTCTCCAATTTTTCCCATTTTTCACTTTCTCTTAGTCTCCACATACGATCCACATATCTTAATGTTGTCTAGCATCTGATACCTTATTCTGCCCGAACTTTTCTCCCGTTCACCATTCTTTCTAGTGAATACTTCAGAATGCAATTTCTTCTTAGCCTGTCACCTAGCCAATTCTATTTCTCTTCCTGATCAGTTTCAGCATTATTCTTTCTCCATCCACTCTTTTCAGCGTAGCTTCATTTCTTATTCTGCCTGCCCATTTCACACGCTCCATTCTTCTCCATATTCACATTTTAAATGCTTCTAGTCGTTTCTCTTCACTTTGCCCCATACAATTTCACACACCACACAAAGCACTTCAATAGTATCTTCCTTAGCTATTTTTCCAGAGGTCAGCAGAAGATAGGCCTGCTCTTTTTTCTATTAAAAGCTTCCTTTGCCATTGCTATCCTCCTTTTGACTTCCTGGTACATTCAAATATTTGAAGCTGTCCACTTGTTCTACTGAATCTTTTCGAATTCACACGTTTACCTTCTTTATTTTTCTTCCGATAACCATGGTCTTCTTCTTGTTTACATTTATTTTCATCCCATACTGTTCATAGCTGTCATTTAGCTTCAGTAGCATATCCCTTAGTATCATCTCCTCTTCTGCTAACAACGCCATATCATCAGCAAATCTTATGCACTTTATTCTTCTTCCTCCTACTATCATCCCTCTCATGTTCTGAAAACAGTTCTTCACTAAATCCTCCAAGTAGACGTTGAGCAAATTACGTAATAAAGTGCATCCTTGTACTCTTCTCCCTATTCCACTTACCTCTGATATTTCTTCTTCTGTCTTGACTTTGATTCGTTGCATATACAGATTACTGATAGTTTTTCGTGCACTCAACGCTAATTTTATGCTAATTCTTAACCATGTATGTTGTGTTAGAATTGTTAGATTATAGTGAATAGTATTGTATTGTATTTATTTACATTCCATGGTATTCGTACATCGCTTCACAGCTAGAATATGGAACATGTCAAACGAAAAAGAAAATCTTAATAGTAGCACAGTCTAGTATATACAGTCACGAAGCTCAATATGTAGGAAATATGCATCCATAGATAGTTGCTAACCACTAGGATCGCTACTATCGCCCCATTACAGACAATGCGAAATAGTACGGGCACAGTCCATTGTTCCTAGTACCCTCACAACTCAAGCTTCGTAACTATATATACTAGACTGTGATAGTACTATAAAATCTTAATTATTGTCACAGCCTTGTTGAAATATATAGAGAAGAATTTTACAAAATAGCAACACAAAGTTTTAGTGTCAATACTTAATTCAAGACAAATATTCATGTAGTATTGTTGAATGTCACCTACAGAATAGAAGGCGTGAAGAAATTAGGTGCTTCTTTAATTTGGTCCTAAATAATCTTATGTTTTGAGTTTGATTATTTGTATCCACAGGGAGGCTATTAAACATTTTTACTACAATATAACGCACTCTGTTATGAGAGCACGATAGACTTGCCGGTGGAGTATGAAAGTCATTTTTGACGCGTATTTATGTTATGAGCTGATGAATTAGTTACAAAGTTTTCACAATTACATGCGAGGAAGTTTATTAATGAAAAAAATATACTGACAAGCCATGGACATTATTTGTACTTTCTTTAAATGATCCTACACGATTCCCTAGATTTGACACCCACTATTATTCTAATTACTCTTTCTTGTAATAGGCATATACTGTTACTATTTGTAGAATTTCCCCAGAATATTATTCCAAAACTGATTATCGATTGGAAGTGTACAAAGTATATTGTTTTTAAGGTATTGATTTTACTATCTCTTGCATAGATCTAATAGCAAAACATGCTGAATAGAAAAACATCGTAACCTGAAACGTAGACTATGAAAGATTATAGCCCTTACAAGCTACGGAAATGAAATTCCTTAGATATAACTTATATTAGGATATAAAAAAATAGATAAATCCAAGATTCAATAAATAAAACACAAAGTAAATATATTTGTAATAAATGACAAAGTAAAACAACTAAAGAGATAACTGGATAGATGATTTAGATGGAATGGACCTTGCCAGAATTCCTAAAATTTATATGCCGTACAAGCCGAGAGGCTGAAGGGATCTAGACGTCAAGACAGAGATGCAACGAGGCCGGAAGAGGTCGCAGAGTCTAGGAAGAAGGATGCAGTCTCTCTTAACAAACACCTGGATTCAGCGTACTGTCAGAGAGCTTCGGTAGGCTTTCTTTATACTGCCAAAGACTATGTCAAGGGCCATGCTTGATTATTATAACAGTATTCTGTTCTCCTTATAATGTAGTTGGCGATTATCGACTAAATGATAGAGAGCAAATATCGAGTTCTGCAAAAGATCACAGTTTTGATTGCCTTATAATTGAAACAATAATAGACTTTTGCTAAAACTGATATTACAGGGAAATGCGTAACATGAATGTTGACATGCAGCTACCAAAATCTAAATTTTGAAAATTTTGGCTTTTAGCGACTTTTGAAAAAAAAAAACCCTCAATTATTATGATGCGGTAGAAATCATTGTTTTCCCTTCATTTCAGCCAAATATCTTTCGTTTTGATTAATTACGGTTTATTTAACGACGCTCGCAACTGCCGAGTTTATATCAGCGCCGTTGGCGTTACGGAATTTTGTCCAGCAGGAGTTCTTTTACATACTAGTAAATCTACTGACATGAGCCTGTCGCATTTAAGGGGAGATTTCACTGAAAATCATGAAAATTTTACAAAAAAATTTGATTGGCTATTTCAATTCTTTAGAATTCTATATTTTCCTACCCCAAGTGGATTTAGTTCAATTTTTATTACAAATTTGTTTTAAAAGAAGTTAAATTAAGGCTGTAAGGGGGCGTGGCAATTAAAGAGCTGACAAAATTATTTTTTCATCAAAGAATTCTTGTTTACAAATTTCTGAGTACAAATCTAGTAACTTTTTGTTCTAAAGTTGGATTCCTTAAGTTACTATACAATGTAGCGGAGGAGAATTTTAATAGGTATGTGTTACATAAATATTCTTTTTACTTTAAAATCAAATTTTTCGTAAATTTATTTTTCTACAAGATTTTATGAGATAGTTGCATGTTTCTATGCATTTATTTTGTAAGAAATGCTGCTAGTTTATTTTATTATCTCAACAATAACTCTTCACACAGTAACACAGTATTCGTTAGTGCACTCCACAGACGACAATGACAATTTACTTGGATTATTGCGAACAACAATGAACTGTTAATCTTAACTAATATTCACAAAGCACTATTTACAACACAGAACTGTCAGTTCTCAGTTCACAGCTCGTTTGTCTTGGCTAGTTCTCCTAGCTCAGTCACTCGCGTTCACAGAATCTCGAACCCCAGACCTTCAGAGACGATCCGCTGAACTTCGAACTCAGGTCCCCCAACTGCGGTCCACTGCACTCGAACTCCGGGCTTCAGGCTCCACAGTTACGGACACAACTCAAGTCGCGCTCTGGTCTCGAAGCTGGCTTCACTGCTACACAAGACTGGCTTGCTGTCCACTGACTTACTCTCTGACTGACTGACTGACTGACTGAATGACTGTCTCGCGTTCACTTGCGCGTTGTATTTATAACTAAGCCATAGTTTCTGGAGAGTTCGCGGTCTGTCGACAGATGTCTAGCAGATAACGGCTATCCAGACTTCTTTGGATCTTTCTCCTCACTCCACTCTACTCCCTAAGCCACAGCACATGCCACAGGAAGCAGATGCGCGCGCAACCTCCGCGCCGGCCGACTTTGCACTTCCTTCTGCTGGTCGTGAGATCGAACCTCACGTGGCTGTCACAATATATTTTTTCATGAATTATAGAAAAATAACATTTTCAAAACTTGAAAACATTTTTTGAAAGTGAATAATTCATAAAATGAATGTATAGAAATGTTTCTCTGTCTTGTGAATGTGACGAAAAAAAAAGGAAGCTTAAATATTGAGACATTCCACAAAAAAAAAAAAAAAAAAAAAAAAAACTTGGATTTGAAAATATTTCGAACAAAATATATAAAAAAAATCAAAAGCCAAAAACATTTGGGAGTTCAAAATTTGAGTTTTGCTAATCATTTACATAGTAAACATGTTCTCAAAATTTCGTTAAAAAAGAAAAGGTTAGGAAAAAAAGTTATTTTTATTTGAGTGTCCCGTTAAGCACATTTAAATGCCATCGACCTGAACTGGGATCGAATCCGAAGGCACAGAAGGTCAGCACTCTACAGAATGTGCCACCCAGTCCGACACTTTCATTTTGATAATGTTATTTGTGTATCTTCTTAAATGGCAGTTCAAGAAAGCAGGTAAGACACAATACGATAATTCGGAACAATATGAAAGAAATAAACTGCAAGTGCCGTCTTCATGACAATCTTTTCTTCGATATATTTCAGATCTAAGGCTAAACGTCTCTTCCGACCTGCCCCACGGAATTTTGAATCATCTGCTACCTCCAGTTATTGCCCATTCTTTGGTAGTAGGTACTGGGAGCGATTACAATGTTAGTGATGATCATAATGATGATCATGGCGACATTTATTGTGGTGGTGGTGGTGATGATGATGATGATGATAATGATGATGATAATTTTAATAACTAAATTCGTAGTTATTTATGATGGAAAAAAACACTAAAACCCCAAACAGATTAGCAGAACCAGAGGTTTGATGCCAGGATCTCCCGAATGCCAGTGTAGTGTTTGCTACTAAGCCTCTCGTTCGGTAAACATTAATTATACTGAAGATAATAGCGATGACTATTATGATGTATATATTATGAATCATTATTAAATGATTTTAAAAAATCGTAAAATAAAGTCACTAGTTTCTTTTGCCAATTCTTTCGGAATAATCATCAAACGTATATTCTCGCTTCTATTTTGAAATAGAACTGCATCTTACTTCTCACTAGTTATTAGAGAGTAACTTGAGAATTTGATCGTCACGTAAAACTGCAACGCCCTTGTTCTGTTTGTATTCCTTTTGTTATCGTATTTTTCTTTATCCACTTGTATTCCCCTTGTTCTCCTTGTGTTCCCCTTGTCTTCTCCTTGTCCTCTTTGCCTTCCCATTGTTCGGTTTTTACTACCATTGTTCTACTTGCATTTCCCGTGTTATCTTTGCATTCTCCTTGTTCTTCTTTTATTTCCATTTTTTTCTTTGTATACCCTCCTTCTACTACTATTACTCTTGTCCTCCTTGCATTGTTTTTGTATTCCCCTTGTTGTTGTTTCATTTCTCATGTTCTCATTGTCTTCTCCTTGTTCTACTTACATTTCTCTTCTTGTTCTTGTCTTCCCTTTGTTCTAATTTCGTTACCCTTGTTTTCCTAGTATTCCCATTGTTTTCCTAGTATTATCCTTGTTCCCCTTGCGTTTCCTTCATTCTCCTTGCATTCCACTTGTTCTCGCATTTCCTTCATCTACTTGTATTCCCCTTGTTCTCCTCGCATTACTCTTTTACTCTTGTCTTCCCTCTGTTCGCCTTCTATTAGCCTGGTTCTACTTGTATTCCCCTTGTTCTCCTTGTATTTCCTTTGTTCTCCTTTTATTTCTCTCGTTATATAATTTCCCTTATTCTCATTGTCTTCTCCTTATTCTTCTTACATTCTCCTCACCTTCCTCTTGTTCGCTTTCTATTATCCTTTTCTATTTGTATTCCCCTTGTTCTCCTTGTATTTCCTCTGTTCTCCTTTTATTCCTCTCGTTGTTTAATTTCATTTTTTCTCATTATCTTCTTCTTGTTCTTCTTATATTCTCTTTGTCTTCCCCTTGTTCGCCTTCTATTATCCTGGTTCTACTTGTATTCCCCTTGTTCTCCTTTTATTTCTCTCGTTGTTTAATTTCCCTCGTTCCCATTGTCTTTTTTTCTTCTTATCTTCCCCTTGTTCGCCTTCTGTTACCCTTGTTCTATTTGTATTCCCCGTGTTCTCCTTGTATTTCCTTTGTTCTCCTTTTATTTCTCTCGTTGTTTAATTTAACTTTTTATCATTATCTTCTCCTTCTTCTTCTTATATTCTCCTTGCATTTTCCTTGTTCGTCTTCTATAACCTGGTTCTACTTGTATTCCCCTTGTTCTCCTTGTATTTCCTTTGTTTTGCTTTTATTTCTCTCGTTGTTTAATTTTACTTGTTCTCATTATCTTCTTCTTGTTCTTCTTATATTCTCCTTGCATTTTCCTAGTTCGTCTTCTATTAACCTGGTTCCACTTGTATTCCCCTTGTTCTTCTTGTATTTCCTTTGTTTTGCTTTTATTTCTCTCGTTGTTTAATTTTACTTGTTCTCATTATCTTCACCTTGTTCTTCTTATATTCTCCTTGTCTCCCCCTTGTTTGCCTTCTATTATCCTGGTTCTACATGTATTCCCCTTGTTCTCCTTGTATTTCCTTTGTTCTCCTTTTATTTCTCTCGTTGTTTAATTTCCCTTGTTCTCATTGTCTTATCCTTGTTCTTCTTATATTCTCCTTGTCTTCCCCTTGTTCGCCTTCTATTACCCTTGTTCTGCTTGTATTCCCCTTGTTCTCCTTGTAGTTCCTTTGTTCTCCTTTTATTTCTCTCGTTGTTTAATTTCCCTTGTTCTCATTGTATTCTCCCTGTTCTTCTTATATTCTCCTTGTATTCCCCTTGTTCGCCTTCTATTACCCTTGTTCTATTTGCATTCCCCGTCTTCTCCTTGATTTCCTTTGGTCTCCTTTTATTTCTCTCGTTGTTTAATTTTACTTTTTATCATTATCTTGTCCTTGTTCTTCTTATATTCTCCTTGTATTTTCCTTGTTCGTCTTCTATTAACCTGGTTATACTTGTATTCCCCTTGTTCTCCTTGTATTTCCTTTGTTTTGCTTTTATTTCTCCCGTTGTTTAATTTTACTTGTTCTCATTATCTTCTCCTTGTTCTTCTATATTCTCCTTGTCTTCCCCTTGTTCGCCTTCCATTATCCTGGTTTTACTTATATTCCCTTTGCTCTCCTTGTATTTCCTTTCTTCTCCTTTTATTTCTCTCGTTGTTTACTTTTACTTGTTCTCCTTGTCTTCTTGTTGTTCTTCTTATATTCTCCTTGTCTTTCCCTTGTTTGCCTTCTATTATCCTGGTTCTACTTGTATTCGCCTTGTTCTCCTTGTATTTCCTTTGTTCTCCTTTTATTTCTCTTGTTGTTTACTTTTTACTTGTTCTCCTTGTCTTCTTCTTGTTCTTCTTATATTCTCCTTGTCTTTCCCTTGTTCGCCTTCTATTATCCTGGTTCTACTTGTATTCGCCTTGTTCTCCTTGTATTTCCTTTGTTCTCCTTTTATTTCTCTCGTTGTTTACTTTTACTTGTTCTCCTTGTCTTCTTGTTCTTATATTCTCCTTGTCATTCCCTTGTTCGCCTTCTATTATCTTGGTTCTACTTGCATTCGCCTTGTTCTCCTTGTATTAGCTTTGTTTTCCTTTTATTTCTCTCGTTGTTTAATTTCCCTTGTTCTCCTTGTTCTTCTTATATTCTCCTTGTCTTCCACTTGTTCGCCTTCTATTATCCTGGTTCTACTTGTATTCCCCTTTTTCTCCTTGTATTTCCTTCGTTCTCTTTTTATTCCTCTCGTTGTTTAATTCTCCTTGTTCTCATTGTCTCCTCTTTGTTCTCATATTCTTCTTGCTTTCTCCTTGTTTTCCTTGCCTTCATTACCCTTGTCATCCTGTTATGTTTGTATTCTCCGTGTTTCATTTCTCGCACCACCCACACATTTCCCTACGTAAAGGTAAGTAACATAGTGAAGCCGCGCACCTGTCGATCTCCTTCATCCTTATTCCTTAATCTTTATTTGTAAAGCGATATTTTACCCTTTGCCTAAAGTACAGTAGACGAACAGATTGTGAAATCCTCATAGAACCATCCGAGTTTATTTAGGATTCGAACCCACAACTATGAATTGCACACAACGTTAAAACTGTCTTAGCTGCTACATGTACCAGCGTCTACAGGAAGTTCTTGTTTCTTAATTCTTTTATCTTATTCCTTTGCTAATCAGGATCTATTTATTATAGAGAGAACGCGTCTCAAAAATTAATCCTGCAGTTTGGTGTTCTTCTGTAGAAGAAATAGTGACTGCGGCAGAGTAGTCGCATCCAACAGCAGCGCTCCTGGTGTCAGATTTATGTCCACCATTATCAGGAAGGATGGACATGTTGAGGTAAGCGTCCACCAGATAGAAGGATGAGGGAGTGAGAGAGAACGTTAAAGATACGGCCTGACAGTTGCTACGAGGTGATGGTCAACTAATGGAAGGAACATGCTGGAGTCGGTAAAATATTATATACTTTGGATTCGAATATTTCTTGGATTCAATTCACATAGATAGACTGATATATGTGCAAGCTTCACTAGCACAAACACAGCTAAGAAATATATCTGACATACAAATCCGGACTTTGAAATATGTAACGCAAAAAGTTCAGCCAGTCATTCGCTTCATTCCAAGCGTTAACTTTTTATTATAAAATCAGGGGAGCATCTAAATCCACAGAGAAAATTCCTTTAGCGAAGCAGCCGACAGGATTAATTCTTAAACTTTATGTTGTCGTGGAATGCTAAATAACTGAAGTTTGTACCGCCGCATCCCAGTGAACTGACGCTCCATCAATTACATCGAAATGACGCAGATTCTACAAGATTTATAATTACGATTAAGTATTTAACACTCATTTCCAATGCTACTGGGCTGTTTGGGAGGCGATGAGATGACGACATGGATTTGATGGAATAACGGTAGAATGCGGGGGAAGAAAATAAGACTGACTATTACACGCTTACTACGTCATACTACTTTTGACCAATAAAACGGTACGAAAGGACATATTTCAACCAATCATGGCTGCTTATCGCACAATTTTATCGCGTCCCTAACATTTGTTTAATTTTATCGCGTCCCTAGCATTTGTTTAATTTTATCGCGTCCCTAGCATTTGTTTCTTTGTTTGCCAACATTCGAAACTGCGCTGGTCTGGACGTCAAAAATATATATAAAATTACAAACCACTCCAGTCGATGCACAGCAGTTTCAAATATGACTCGCATTGGCATTCAAGAACAAGAATTAATAAAATTCACTGATCATACCTATGCATCTTCTGAAATCCGATTTACAAATAAATGAAGAGCACCATTCGGAAATCCTAAATAAGTTGAATACACCATGTAGGCCTAAATCAACGAGTTCCACTTATATTACGCACACGTCCAATATAACATCAATTGAACCACCAACCACATTCAAATTTGAAAATTGTACATTCAATAATTATTCCTTTTAAAATTATTCATTCGGAAATTCTGAATAAGTTGAATACACCATGTAGGCCTAAATCAACGAGTTCCACTTCTATTACGCACACGTCCAATATAACATCAATTGAACCACCAACCACATTCAAATTTGAAAATTGTACATTCAATAATTATTCTTTCTAAAATTATTCATGTTTATTTTTATGTCATCGTCGTTAATTAAAACTTTTCTAACACTTGTGTATATTAGTTAGGTTATGTTATAGCTTCTGCTATATGATATTATGGATAGTCACGTATCAGAGATTGTTTAATATTAAGATTTATTGAAAATCATCTGCCAAGTGACGTTGATTACTGGGATTCGGATAATTGAAGTGGAATGTTGCATTTTAATAAAAATGAAACTGAATCAACAAAGCCTTCTTGACTAGTAACATTGCCATCGTGTATAATAGATCGAGAACTTCTCGACGAGAAGGCATTGCTCACTACTGCCATCTAGCATGCATCTAGCGTAATATTTGTAATGTTGAGACGGTACAATAATACATTTGAAGACAGTTGTATTTTCGTAAGTCAATTAATATTTTATTGTATTGGAGTACTTCGTTACTTCTAATCTTTATATACTTTCTTCTAATCGTGTAATAGTCAATTAAATCCCACTCGAGTTTTGATTTTCTCTAGATAAATCAAAACGTCTAGTGAGATTACTGTTGAAAAATAAATTTTATGAAATGATGACAACTGATAGGCTATTTTTTAAGTTAATTTTCAAATAAATGATTATGTACAGACGCACAGTGTGCAATTTTCCCAATCTAGGTGGACAAAAATCAAATTTCGACTTGTTTAGTTTGGCATAGCTGAATATGAATTCATGTTCCTTAACATTTGAAGAATGTTGTGAGAAATAGCTTTTACTGTTTCATCAGATGCAAGCTATATTTAGAAAGGTATGAACAATGAATTCTTCCTAACACTTCTCGCTCCTGTTCAGCCGTAGACAGAGAGGCTTACTATGTGGATGAAGAAGAGCCAATTGTTAGTGATTTATTGTGTTGTGAGACATGGAATCTCTTCAGATAGGTACGTTCTTACTATTGTAACTTCAATTGCAAGTCTGTAAAGTATTATTCTTCTTACAGCAGGATTTAAACATTACAATTGAAAAAAATATATATATTATTATAAAGTTCTCCAAATATAACGTGAGTTATAGTATATCCGGTCACGTCCGGTTACAACAATTCTTTTACCATTTAATACAGCATCATTTAGAGTGTTGAATCCTTGTTTTAAACTTTTGCGCGTTCTTGAGCATTTATCAGTAATTAATTTTTTCAATGGTAGGGCATACGGTAACTGTTTGGCTTGACAGCAGAAAAGAATCATAGAATAAGGAAGTTTTTAATCATTTGCGAGTGTTTTAGCCCTGCAAAATTATTCAAATCAGGTTAAAAATACATTGGACACATTTTCATCTAAGGTTAACAAACGCACAGTGAATCAGAACGCAAATTAGCTGGACAAAATTAATAACTTCTCTGCATTCCAACGGATTGTTATGAAACTTTGTACATGCCTTACAGGTGACACACAAGTTTTGTGTACAAACTCTGATTACGTTTACACAAGAAAAATTACCTCTTTATAGCATGTGCATTTAAACAAAATTAATAACTTCTCTGCTATCTAACAGATTTTTATGAAACTTTAAATACGGTAGAAGTTACAGGTGGAATATTTTATTTTTTATCTAGAAAGTCTGATTATGTTTCATAATAGAAACTGTCCCTTTATAGTGGTGCATTTAGACAAAATTAATAACTTCTCTCCTATGTAATATATTTTTATGAAACTTTGTACAACAATTAGGCCTACAGATGTAATAAAAATTTCTACATAAAATATTGGCTACCTGTAACTCCTGTACGAAGTTTCATAAAAATCTGTTATGTAGGAGAGAAGTTAATTTTGCGTAAATACACTCCCTGCAAAAGGGGTAAATATAGCTTGTACACAAAAAAAAATATATTTTTTTCTACCTGTAACTTCCGTACACTGTTTCATAAAAATATGTTAGATAGGAGAGAAGTTATTACTATAGACTAAAACCATACCCTATAAAGGGGTAGTTCCTCTTACACAACTGTAGTCAGAGTTTGTATATAAAAAATATGTGCTATTTATAAGATCTGTACAAAGTTTCATAACAATCCATTGGAATGCAGAGAAGTTATTAATTTTGTTCAGTTAGCTTTGCGTTATTGCACACTATGAGACGGTGAGAAAGTACTTAAGTGGTGAAAGTAAGCTGCGAAAAAAGAAAGTAGAGCAGGGGACATAGAAGGAGAAAGAAAAATAGGAAGAAGTAGAAAAAAGATTAAGAGGAGGCGGAGAGATAGTAGAAGTGAAGCGGAAACAAGAGGAAGAGAAAGAAGAAGATAAGAAAAGGAAGGATATGAAAAGGTAGAAACAATACGAGGAGGAAGAAGAATAAGAGGAGTAGATGGAAAAAGAGAAGAAGAAAGAAGACAGGGAAGAAGAGAAAGATAAAAAGAGGCGCAGAAGAATTAGAGTGTTGCAATAACAGAAAAAGAAGAGGAAGTAAGAGGAGAATGAAAGAATGAGAAAGAGAAGAAGCGGGAACCATACAAAGAGAGAGAAGAGTAGGATAGAAAAAAGAAGAGATGCGGGTAAAAGAGAAAGAAGGAAAAAGGACAACTAAGAGTGGACGAGGAAAAAAGAGAAAGAAAAGACGAGAATGAAATTGAGAAACAAAAGGAGAAAGTACAGGAAAATAAGAATTGAGGAGGATGAGTAGGAATAGAGAGAAGAAGAACAAAAGAAGGACGAGGGAAAAAAATTGAAGAGACAGGAGGAAGAAAAGAAAAAAGGAGACATAAAAGAAGGGGAGGGAAAGGACAGATGGTAGAAGATGAAAAAGAAAAAAGAAGAAACAATAAGATGGAAAATAGTAAGAAAAGACATAGAAAAGTGAAAAAGAGTGAAGCATAATAAATAAAAGAAACGAAAAGAGAATAAAAAAGGAGTGGAGGAGGAAAAGAAAAAGGTGAATAAGATAGAAAATCAGATGAGATGGTGAAAACAGAACGAAAAAAATAAGGAAGTAGAAAAAAACGAAATAAGAGAAGAGAAGAGAAGAGAAGAGAAGAGAAGAGAAGAGAAGAGAAGAGAAGAGAAGAGAAGAGAAGAGAAGAGAAGAGAAGAGAAGAGAAGAGAAGAGAAGAGAAGAGGTTGTGGAAAAAGCAAAGAATGGGAAAAGGTAAACAGATGAGAAAGATAAGAAGAGAAAAGTCGTGAACAACGAAAAATAAATAAATGCAAGTACACAGGTTATTCATAGACACTGAGTCGATCATTTGTAGTAAACGTTAATGTTGCAATCTTTGAAGATCTATTGCGTTCCATTTTTATGTTCAGAGTTCCCTTTTCACATCAGAAGCCTCAGCAGTTGCGTAACGCGTTACTCTGCACAGGTAACTGCAGTCTCAATTGAAACTTCTGCCGCACAGACATCTCTTCGCATAACAAGAAGCATCCTGTCAGTATTTCTGCCTTGGTCAGGGTTCTTTCACGTACCATAAATCTAAGATCCAGGATCTCTGGTGTCACTTTTGTTACAAAGCAACCAATGTTAAAGATTTTATTGCTCGGGGCACGATTTATAACAGCGAACTTTGTATTTAATGCAAGAATTGTAATCAGTAAGTTACAGATAATGCATGAGATGACGTAATGACATGGAGTGGAGCTATGATGGACTTAAAAAAAGAAAAGCCAAAACAGTGGTGGAAAACCTGCCTTACATTCGAGAGCATCTGGCTTGAAGTAGCTTCTCCAATTAGAGGTCCCACATAATCCACCCTAGTTCGAACTCTGAGCACCTTTGTAGGAAATTCACCAGTTTACTGCTTGTCCTATTGCTAGGTTTCACATTGTCTCTGCTACATGTACGGTATCGTACCATGTGAACGTGTTTTCCATTAGCCAAAAATTTGAATTGAAGCCTTAACAACGCCGAATAAAATATGCACTAAAATTTTGTAGGTCGTTCTCAGTTCGCTCAATCAATACTAATCATCCGCGTGCAATATTGGGCTTTATTCATTACGTAATGTTTTTCAAACGATCTGTCGATGAGTAACGATTTCATCAGAGGAAAGCTAGATGTAATTTGTAATAATGGGCACCACTGTTATTCCAGTTCTGAGAGCGATTGCACTCAGAAATATAAACATTAATCTTCATGTCAGACTAATACATCTAATTCATTACTTCCAGCACTTGAAGCGGCTATTACAACGTTCTTCCTAATGTTCTAATGTTAAATATTCACAATAATGTTGTCTTTATTCAAACAGCTAAATGACGAAAGTGTTAAGGTAAGAACGTTAAATTTACTCCTAGAAATAATTAATTTACGTATTGTGCCCTCAACTATTTTGGGTTTACAGTTAGATCTGCAAATAGTTTACTACATTACTTACGTTAACAATTATTTGCTTTAATTATAATTGAAATCTAAAAAGAGGGAATAAGAAAAGTGAAGGAAAGAATAAAGAGACGGGAAAGAAAATTTCGAAGAAAAGAAATAAAATTAGAATGGCAAGAAAATAAATAAAAAATGGAAAAAGAAGGAAAAAAAGAGTACTAACACAACGAATAAAATGAGAACGGTAATAAAATAAATGAAATAGAGTAAAAAGAAGGAAGAGTTTGAAGAAGAGAAAAGGAAATTGATTTATAGAAGTGCAATGAAAAGGAGATTCACTGAACGACAAGAATTTTGCTCCGACATGAAACAATGTATCGCTTATGGTTTGGTGTGCGCTGAATCCTAAAATGCATCTCTTTACTTCGTATCACGTAAGGTTTTTAAGATATAGCCTACTACGATTTCACTTTTCTATAAGCGCTCCTCAGGAAACATCTGGTGCGGGTTGGGGGTTGCAAACCAAAACAAAAGCTAATACATTTTATGAATTTATGACTTATTTCCGATTTCTTATGGTTGTTGGTATGTTCTTTTGTACTTATAATAAAAAACAGAGATTAGTCCCTTCTATTTAATAAATTTCATAACAGTTCAAAGTGAGGTCTACGCAAAGAACAAACATGGATGTGGTTTTCAGTATTTAAAATAAAATTTTACCACTTTGAGTGAAAGCAAATAAAGGAGGAAATTTTCATCGGTCCACAAATTCAAAAAGTTAGGGCTGACTCTTTGTTTGAGGGAAAACTTTCCGTTACACAAAAAATGGCATGGCGCACTTTCAAAGATGTTTCCTCAAATTTCCTTTGAAATTCTAGGGCAGACAACTACATCGAAATTGTGGAAACTATGTCAAGTGCATATAAGAAAATGGAATGTAATATGTCTCTCAAAATACAGTTTTTACATTCTCATTTGGATTTCTTTCCTCTTAACCGTGGAGCGTTAAGCGACGAGCATGGGGAAAGATTTCATCAATAAATATCTCAAATGGAAAGGCGATATAAAGGAAGAGCATCATCCAGCATGCTTGCAGACTATTGTTGGTTCCTTGTAAAAGATAGTCCCGGATCTAGTTAAAAACAGAAGTTATCCAGAAAATTCTTTTAAATGTGAAGTTCAAATTCATAGATTTTTCTCATTATACACATGAAATATTTTTATTGTTGTTGTGTTTTAAACTATGTAACATCATTTTTGTATCCAGTACACATTTTCAAAGTATTATGTGGCATTTTGAATCCCTAGTGTGTCGTAATTTTACCAGTAGCAGTAAAAAATATATACAGAGTGTTTCAAAAATACGGGGCATAATTTCATGTATGTATTTCCCACATGTAGACAATCAAAATAGTTCATTACAACATGTGCCCGGAAATGCTTTATTTCCGAGTTATGGCCTTCACAACATTGAAATTCACTGGAACGTTTTTCTTTCCGCAGGTCGTTGCCGTCAAAGGAGACATTAAGAGGGCACTCTGACAGTTCATTCCGAGGCGAAGGTTACATTCAGTGTTGTGTAGGCATTAGACTGTGCGACATGTATTCAAATCAAGAGCTGGCAGAGATACACTTCATGTACGGTAAGGCGGACGGCAATGCTGCGCTGGCTCGTCGTTTGTACCAGGAGAGGTATCCACAGTGACAATGTCCAGATCGGAAGACATTTGTACGTCTCCATTACCGTCTGTGCGAGTGTGGAAAATTTAATTCTCCTGGTTTGGAAAGGGAACGACCAAGATCTACAACTCCAGAAGTAAAGGAGGAGATTCTGGAGGCTGTGAACATGACTCCTTCTATCAGCACACGAAGGGTAGCGTTGTAAGTCAATGTTCCTCATACGACTGTCTGCAGACTGTTGAAAGAGTAATTTATCAATTGTATCCTTATCATTTGCAACGTGTACAGGCCCTGTCACCAGCAGATTACCCTGCACGAGTTAGGTTCTGTCAGTGGTTCTTGCAGCAGTGTGGTGTAAATCCGAAATTTCCTGCCTTAGTATTATTTACAGATGAAGCACAGTTCACACGAGATGGCATAACAAATTTCCACAATCAGCATGTATGGGCGTATGAAAACCCACGTGCAACTGTTCCATCTCATCACCAGGTGCGGTTCTCCCTCAACATGTGGGCCGGTATCATTGGTGATCGATTAGTTGGACCCCATGTACTTGTAAACAGACTTACGTGGAAGGCGTACACAAACTTCCTGGAAAACACCATACCTCATGTTTTAGAAGGCACTCCACTGATCAATCGTCAACACACATTCACTTCTTGCATGATGGCGCTCCTGCACACTTCAGTCGTACGGCTCGCCGGTACTTGGATCGAAGGTTTCCTGATCGATGGATAGGTAGAGGTGGCCAAATTGCTTGGCCTCCACGCTCACCTGATCTGAACCCTCTCGATTTCTATTTGTGGGGCCATTTAAAATCATTGGTTTATTCGTCTTCGGTGCCTGATTTGGAATCCCTTCGGAATCGAATTGTGGCATGTTCTGAGGCCATACGCAATACTCCTGGAGTTTGGGATCGTGTTCGCAGGTCAATGAGACATCGATGTGAGGTCTGTATTCAAGTAGGTGAATTTCAATGTTGTGAAGGCCATAACTCGGAAATGAAGCATTTCCGGACACATGTAATGAACTATTTTGATTGTCTACATGTGGGAAATACATACCTGAAATTATGCCCCGTATTTTTTAAACACCCTGTAATATATATATATATATATATATATATATATATATATATATATATAGAAAATTTAATTCATTTTCCCCGGAAAATGATACGTGATGAGGCAATTTGGATTTTAAATTCGGATTTAGGATACACATATTAGTATTTTTATTTCGGAGCAAGACAAAAATTAAAAATTTGTTGGTCAATGTTATCGGACAAACAAGAAAGAAAAGGTACAGTGGAATAACAGAAGGAAAATAGGGGCATTAGATAAATAAGAAATGTGGAACAGAGGAAGAGCAGAAAAGAAGGAAGGTAGATGATAAGAAAGAAAAGAAGTATGAAAAAGAGAATAAGAAGAATGAAGAGGAACAGAAAAACGAGGAAGAGAAGAAAATCAGGAGAACAATTGAAATTAGAACGCCTTTAACATGAGTGAAGAAGTGAAAGAATAAAACGTAAGAAGAGGAGAAAAAGAGATGGGCAGATGAAAGTAGAAAATGAGAAACAATGAAGAACAAAATAAAAAGTAGGAAGAGTACAATAACAGGAGGAAAAATAGGAGAATGAGTAAAAGAACAAGTATAAAACAGATATGAAACAGAAAAGTAATAAGGAATATTTTATGTATCTATGTGATAAATATACACATTTTTATTTTTTTTTTTTCGTGAGTATTGAATTTTTTAACTTTTAGTACAGTTAATATTTAATATGATTTAAACTATTCGTATGATGAAGGATCGCTGGAGCGGAGAAAAATTCTCTTCGGCACCGGGATCCGAACTCGGGTTTTCAGCTCTACGTGCTAACGCTCTATCCACTAAACCACACCGGATTCCAATTCCAATGTCGGATTGAATTCTCTCAGTTTAAGCTCCACCTCTTAGTTTCCCTTTAGTGGCCAACCCTCACGCACTGTACCACAGATGTGTGACAGTGGCACAATGTCCAACACACTAATGTGCAGAGGTGCACTCATTACGAGTGACTAAGTGGCCGGGATCCGACGGAATGAGCGCCGTCTTAAATCACTAAGTGATTATATTACGCATGTCATATCATATACATATAAACTATTCGTGTTACAAAAGTGATTCTCATACGTTTTTCTAGATAAAAGAATTGAGAATATAATGGTAAAGGAATCATTAAAATATTGAAAAATTTGGAAATTAGTTGGGAAACGCTTTTCCAGTGCAATGTTTATAGGGCCAGTTTGAATACTTAATTACCGGTAACTATAAATTATTTTAATATCTGAGTATTGTTTCTTAGAGGTCATGAATATTAAATGAAACCAATTCTAAGTTTAATAGTCTACACTTACTGGTTTATGAAAAAGAACATTCATTTTTGTTCTTAATTATACTACTCCAGGTCGGGGTATCCCCTTAACCCAATGTACTTCTTGTACTATCAATATTAATATGTACATAAAATAATTTAGTACGTTTCAATAATTTTAATTATCTGGTTCATATTTTCCCTAGGATCGCTTTACAGGGAATTAATTTAACCTTCTTGTACTATCAATATTAATGTGGACATAAATGATTTAGTAAATTTAAATCATTTTTTTTTGTTTAATTAAAATTGTATGAAGTGTAATTTTCATTAAATTTGCAAAATAGTGCGGCAAACTAGTGCGACAAAGTAGTGCTTGCAAAGGTGTTAAGCTGCGATTTTAAATTATAAAATGAGGTAAGTAATAATGACTTTCGTGGTAGTGGTATAAGAAACCTTTTCCACGTGTGTATTTAAGAACAATCAACTGTTAATGAGAACTTTGTTTTTAATGTACCTACAGACAACAATGTTCCATTTCTCAGTTGCAGAACAAGACAACTGCAATAACACAAAACCGCAGAGTATAACAAACGTGGTCAATAAAGTGGTATACCCACTCAATTTTTCTCGGTGCACAAAATAAAACAAGATCGCAGATCTTAATACGCTCTGAAATACAAGTGAGTTAACAACCGCAATGCTATGTTTTGATTCTATCACTTCTTGTGTTTAAAGTTCTTGACGGTTGCGTGAGAGATCGGGTCTGCCGTGACTTGTGTATCTAATTGTTTCATATATACCGCACATTTCTCTGCCCCCATCTTGTTTGAACTTGGTTTTATGGTGCTTATAAAGTCATATACACGCCGCTAAAGCGTTGCTTCGTTTCTGATGATGAAGTTGGGATATCTACATTTTACAACACAGCAGAACGTGATTCGTCTCCCGGGACAGTTGGAAGCGGCATGTGTTGGGAGCAAGTTGTAGACGTTGTTGCTGCTAATCACCAGGGAGTTTCAACATTTTCTGTTTTAAAGAAGCGCCCCTTCCCCTCAAGAAATAACTGCAGTAAAACCAGCAACGACTTCGTGTACAGCATTTTCTGAATTCAGATGTTTGAGCTGTGCTCTTGGAGTCCCTCCGCGTGTTGTAAAATTCGTTTCAGTATGAGGTTATGCCACGGTGGCAAGGAAATTCCGTGTTAATCGTGCCTAAGGCCAATAGCTCGTAATTCTTTCCAGTTATATCAAATTATATGAATTAAAAGCGGTTATGCGTGGGTCATTCGAAAATTAATGGCAACACTTTAAAGAATAAGAACTTATTTATTCATAATTGTCATAGTTAAATTCTTAAAAGTAATGACTTGTATTAGGTACTTTCGCCACACCTCTGGAAGGTGACAGAGGTCACTATTTTTAAGTTTCTAACCTTCTACAGCTGTTATAATGGCCTATTTCTAAAGCGTGCCCCTCTCAGTGGTTCTTTTATCTTCAGAAAAAGGTCGTACAGATCTTACATTTTGTCTCTGTCGCCTCAATGACCGTTAAATTTCAAGGGCCATATTCATAGACATACTTAGCGCGGGCTTCCGTTGGATGATCAGCGAACTAACGTTTTTCGTATTCATAAACCAGTGTTAGCGATATGATATGATATGAATGCTGTACAAGTAATCAGTCGATAGCCAGGGCTAGTTTAGCACGCTCGTAGCGAGGGCTAGTGAAATGACTATGCATAGCACCCTAAGTGTCTTTTCTTAGTCGTGGGCGTCAGCGTATTAAAAGCATTACAACCTTTCTGTCGTCTCCTTCCTTCCCCGCCGCAAATGTGACACTGCACAGAGGCTTCACATGCCTCAGCAGAAGTAAACGATCATGCAGTACGGGGTAACATGTGGTCGGTACGATGTTACCCGCAGCCGTCATAGCTGGTTTTCTGAACCGAATTTCGCTACCTATAGTAGTTCTCCAAATTCTTCACTATGTTGCGTGGACACCGGTTCCAGACACACGCCGAAATTTATATGTGGTATCTATAGCGCCAAAAATTAGGCACTAAAGTTATCTCATAAAATTTATCCTGCGCACATGGGGTTAATTAGCATGATGTACTGCAAAACTATTTCATAATTCCTAAACAGCCTATGTAGTTGAAAGCAGGCGTTAAAACAAAACTTTTTCGTAGCGTACCTTAAGAATTTCATGCAGTTTTGTTTTATATATTTTGAGCACTAGTGATGTTAATTATATAGGCCCTACTATAAGATGAAGAAACTGTTAATTTGTGGCAGTGGAAACGGGAGTGTCCCATTTAATGCCCCATTTAACTCTGTTTAAAACTATTGTATCTATTCATAACATTCAACTTTATTTATTTATTTATTTATTTATTTATTTATTTATTTATTTATTTATTTATTTATTTATTTGGTAATAATTGTAACATAAAATATAATATAAACAGATAAAACTTTAGCTCACCCCTGAAGGAGTAGAACTCGTGCTCAGGGGCGGATTCCTGAATTGAAATTAAGAAGTTTATAATACAATTTGTTTTATGTCTACTACGCAATAAGAATATATAAATTTAAATTTACAATTTTTTAATTTTTATAAAATCCATACATCACTTTTTTAATTTAATACGAGAACTATTACAATTGACAAGGTTAGCATATTTAAATTTAAATTTGTTATATATTCTTGGGCCTAAATTCTACTATGATTAAATACTGTAGCAGTGTTGCATTTTGGTTCAAACAATCTTAAAGAATTCATGCCTTTTGATTCATAATTATGAGAATAAAATTCAAAATTATTTTATGTATTAATTTTAAGAACATTAAAGTCTAAAATCAAATTTTTGAGATGGAAAATCAATAGATTTCTGAAGACATATTTTAATTATTTTCTTCTGTAATGAATAAAGTGGATTAAAGTTGGATTTAAATAAGCTACCCCCATCCTATAATTCCACACATAATTACCGATTTAAATAAAGTTAAGTATATTGTGCGTAATAAATTTATTGAGAAATAATTCCTCAATATAACAAAATAATATATTATTTTACGTAATTTATTACAAAGGTAGCCTAATTAATGTGTTGGTTCCATTTTAAATGATTGTCGAAAATATGATCCCGGGCCTCTGGAATATCACCTTAATATTGTCACTGATTTTTTTTCTATCTCAAACAGTGAGAACATGTAGCCATCCCAAGTTAGTGCCCTCAGTTTCTCAGAAAACCAAACATAATCAAATAGTGTGTGAAAAGGAAGTGTTGTTAACATCGCATCGTCGCGATATCTGAGTGTAAAGAGAGCAACAGATCCTGTTACAAGGCTAGGTTCTTTGTGTGGTGAGCGATTATGCCTCACGTCCCGTTAGTGTTTGCACTCTTTATTTCTTTAAACACTTTCCTGACCCCCCAGCGGCGTTTCCTCTTTTCCAGTTACCTTTCAGCAGAAAGGATGTTTGAGCTCCATGACAACATAGTTCCACTATTGCCAGTCTTCATTATATTACTGCACTTCAACACTTCCAAAATATGTAATAATGTAAAATACTAACTTTTCCCTAATATTACTGTGAAAGATTGGATCATAATAGTTGCAAGTAATGCTGCAGTCGTCATCGTTGTGGCCGTCATCTGCGATTCATTCATTCATTCATTATTAGTGTTCTCGCCTAGCGCAGGTCTCTCACTATAAACCCAGCTTCCTCCAAGCTTTCATATTTCCTACCTTCCTGTTAGTCTCCGTGACAAATATGTCGTTAAAGAACGATAACAGAATACAAATGATAATTTGAATATTATTTATATCGATATAGAACGATAAGAGAATATAAATGATAACTTGAATATTATTTATAACGCTAAAGAACGATAACAGAATATAAATTATATTTTATATTATTTATATTGCTAAAGAACGATTAAAAAATCAAATGACAACTTGAACAAGGCCCGAACTCACAACCTTCGGATTATTAACCAAGCACTCTAACACTGGTCTACGAGACGCAGATATGGAATAACTCCATATTTCCGGAACTCCTTCTACAAGCACATGCATCGTGTAACATCACTATGAACCGAAGTGAACTTAGAAAATATTCGCTGTTCACGAGTGCGGCCACTTTTTTTTTTTTTTTTTTTTTTTTTTTGGACAGCTGTGCATACATAACAAATACTGACAGTAACACTGATCGTGTATGGGCTGGAATGATGGAATGACGACCAGTACTGAAGGAGATTCGGATTTCCATCAGTATTGTAGAATGTTGGGGATACTGATACTGTAGAGGCGCAATCAGTATTTCTATCAGTAGGCTATTTTAAGGGCCATGGGCGAATACGCATTTACCTCCGACGTGGAGTAAGGTAAATTAGGGTCTGTTGGATAGTCGGGCACTTGTGGGCACCACATTCTGCTAGAAGTCAATGACGGAAGTAGCCCCACTCGTGACTTCTAGCAGAATGTGGTGCCCACAAGTGGCGAGGTAACACGTTAAAGTACAAAGTGTCCAACATGCCGGATTGTCCAACAAACCCTAGTTTACCCTATTCAAGGGAAGGAGTACAGACCAGATAATCTGGATATATTGCAATATTTCATATAATTACAGGATACGTTACCTGAGTTGTGGTGCTCGTCTAACGCGTCATAATGTGAACAAAAAGAATCGGAATATAACACTTGACACATTGCAGGGTAAGTTATGTTTAAGAAAATTAAGCCAAATGCAAATTTTGAAGGTGTGAGGAAGAAAAATGTATCTTGCGATCTAATTATCAAAAGGAATATTTAAAGAAAATAATAGCGTAGAAGTGCTAAGGAATTGGTACAGATACGGAATTAAAATGAGTCGAATCTTAGTAGCAGTTCTCCTCTATGTAGGCAACAAGCTTTGCAAGACTGTCCACAAGTAGCCACATTTAGGGTGTCTTGTTCACCGCAATGCGTTGTATCTGCAACTTTGTAAAATAAGGTAGCCCAAATTTTGTTTTTGCGTTTGTCCAGATGATGAATATGAACCAACAAGTAGTGTCATTATAGCAGAAAACTTTCTTTCACTTGCAAGATATCGCAATGTTACAACCAGTCTAAGCAACAGATCCTCATGATTATAGGCCTATTCTGCCTCACTGAAAAAGGGTGTACTGTTCGAAATAGTTTGCCACAAGTACTGTAGACTGTCACTCACTCGGAAATTGTTTTTATATTCTACTGTATCAGTAACCTATACTTTCCGCAACAAATTCACGTGATATTTAATTATTTTTCTTAGTTTTAATTTTCATTTCATTTTTACTTTGATCCGTTGTTTCGTACATTGAGAATTTTATTTACGCTGGAAAGTTTTCTTTGCTACTCGGTATAATCTGAGAATGTATTATATACATTATTTTTATTTGTTTATATTTTGCATCTTTCGCGAATATTGTGCTGTTATTATCACGACACACTTTATATTCCCGACGGCAGTTCTGGAAATTTCTCGTTCCCTTCACCATATTTAAAGAAAGAATGGACTGCGAAACACTTCGTAGTAACGCGATCTATAGTAAATATCAATTTCTTATTCATCTAACCGTCTTTCTAACTAACTATTATTCTGCCTTTCTGTCTGCATATCTGTCTATTCATCTATATCCATTTATCCGTCTATCTGTCTGTCGAACTGTCAATCTTCCTGCCTGCTTGCCTATTTGTCTACTGTACCTACATGACTGCCTACATACTCATCCCTCCGCCCACTCTCTCACCCACCCATCCATCCATCCACCCAGCCACTCATCCATCCATCCATCAATCCAGCAAACCGCACACCCATCCACTCACCCACCCGTCCATCCACCCATTCATTCATCCATCCATCCATCCACCCACCCACCCATCCACCCACCCACTCATCCATCCACCCACCCGTCGATCCACTCACCCACCCGTCGATCCACTCACCCACCCGTCCATCCACCCATTCATTCATCCAGCCATCCACCCATTCATCTATCCACCCACCCATCCATCCACCCACCCAATCATCCATCCACCCATCCGTCAATCCACTCACCCACCCGTCCATCCACCCATTCAACCATCCATCCACCCATCCATCAACCCACCCACCCATCCACCCACCCATCCATCCATCCACCCACCCACTCATCCATCCACTCACCCACCCGTCCATCCACCTATTCATCCATCCATCCACCCATTCATCTATCCATCCACCCATTCATCCATCCATCCACCCATCTATCCACCCACTAATCCATCCACCTACCCACCCGTCTATCCATCCATCCACCCACCCATCCTTCCACCCACTCATCTATCCACTCACCCATCCACCCATTCACCCACTCACCCATTCATCCATCTAACTACCCACCCACCCACCTATTCATCCACTCACTTATCCATCCATCCACCCACACACCCATCTACCCACCCGTCCATCCACCCACCCACCTGTCCATCCACCCATCCATCCACCTAATCATTCATCCATCCACCCACCCATCCATCCATCCACTTACCCATTCATCCACTCATCCATCCACCCACTCACCCACTTGTCCATCCATCCACCCACCCATCCATCCACTTACCCATCCATCCACCCATTCACCCACCCATCCATTCACCCACCCATCAATTCACCCACTCACACATTCATCTATCTATCCACCCACCCATCCATTCATCCATCCACCCATCCATCCACCCGCCCATCCACCCACCCACCCACCATTCATTCATTCATTCATTTACCCATCCATCCATTCACCCATTCATCCATCCATCCATCCATCCATCCGTATTCTTGTCCTGTGACACGTTCAAAGTGGCTCTCCATCATGCTGATCACAGGGTCAAGGGAGGCCCGTCATGTGTGAGTGGTCTAAAGAATAGATCAAAATACTGTGTCTAACTGGCATTGTGGCGCCTCAAGGAGATGAAGAAGAAGAGGAGATTTTTCTATGTACATACACATATCCATACATTTACTCGTATCTGTCCAACTAATCATCCATACACTTTACTTTTCTTTGTTTCCTTCTGTATTGCATTCTTAAGTTTTGCGATGCAAAATTTTCGTCTTCTAAGTTTATTGTTCGTGTAGTCGGCAAGGATTTGCCCGTGAACTTTGGACCAGTGACAAACATGACAAAGACTAAAGATTTAATCTGATACAGTTTATACTAGACTTCTTTTCCTTTCGGCGTGTGAGGAGTCCCATTTAAATATTAATGTATTTGCGCCTGTATATCCTTCTTCGCATGACGTCGGCGGCAAGCTTATAACTAATTTGCCCGAAAGTAATCACGTGTCAGTAATTCCATTTTAAAAGGTTTAACTGAACAAATAGCTAATTTTGTTTTCATACCGCGACACGTGACGTTACACATTTCCTGACAAAGACGCAAACAAACAACAACGGAGATTGCTACGTCACACAAGACAGGGATCCGCTTTATAGCACATCAGTCATAGTATTGGATTCTGTGTGCAGAGTTTTGCAATCCGCGGATCAAAGGAAAGCCGACATCATCGGCAGGATCCTGCGAGTTCAAACCTACTTAAATTAAGTAAGTACAGCCGGCACCGAGTTTACGGTATACAGACTGAACATCGTTTCACTTTACTTCATCCAGATCTTACGTAGTCTATATTGTAGTATGTATGAGTTTGTAGGGATGGAATTCCTTTATTTAGACTTTAACTGAGCCATTATGCGTTCACTGCCCAAAAGAATTATGTGAAATTTCATGCTCTGAATATAGGACCACACAGATGGCTTAGAAGTTGCCTAACGGTCGTCAGATATACTTTTCTATTGTTAAGCTTACGTTCACACTGAGGAATTTGTACCTGGCACAATATTTCTCTAAATGTGAACAATTGCTGGGTATTTGTGCCAGGCAAACGTATCCAGGGGCCTGTTTCTCAAAAATACTACTTTAGTAGTTCACCAGTTACTAGTAACCAGAGTATATTTCATCAGCTCTAGTAGATTCTGTTTCTCAAACTATTTTACCAGTCTAGTAACTTGTGACAATTTTTCACCAGTCACATGAACTCTTTCACTAGTCAGCTGATGGAGTTCATTTGTTTATAGTCATGGGTAGATATTGTTATTTGAGGTTAGAAGGCTAAGTTGTTTGTGTTTTGGTTTTAATTTCTCTTTTCGGTTGAAATCCATCAATTGAAAGCAAATTAACTATACTTAATAGGAATCAAAGGATATATTATTCGGTGCTTTTTCAGGCATATTAACAAAAAATTATAACGTAAACGAATGGACAAAAAGTTTAGTAATGTGTGAGGCTATGGAACTGATACCTCAGAACAAAGATTATGCGTACGTTAGGGACACTTAGTGGCCCAACATTAAGAAAGCAACTTTGATAAGTACCAATTCAAGTTCACAGTATCATAATATGAAGATATGTAGTTAGTGGGTCTACTGCCGATATGAATGCCACTTATGACTTGATGAAAAATTCGATAATTTTTTTTTTCGGTTTTACATTTGATCTATTCATAAATTAGTGTCCTTTTATATTTCATTTGTAGGCTAAAGTTGAAAATGTCAGAAGAACAGGCAGTGGCGGAGGAAAGCCAGGAAAAATTACTGCAGTTGATGAATTGGTATTAGATTATTAGGAAAAAATTCTGCAAGTGTTGCTGGACTAGGACAGAGACAAGATGGAATTGGAAAATAATCAACATCCAGATTTGTAGAGCAATTTGTATTTGAAGTTTTGCTGATAATGCATGACTTCTATTTGTTTGTCTTGTTATGGCAGGTCCCGGTATATTTAACAATTCTCCAAGCTTTTCAGCACTTTACCTAAACTGTTCATTATATTTAAAACAATTCTCTCGTAAAGGAATAATAATTGTTCCTTCTCGATATAGCTTTAGCTCTTCTCACAACAACTTCTTCATCACTTCAATCGGAATCACTAAACCATACACATTAAAAAAAATAATTGCAATATTTTGTTTTGATTATCTGAGAAAGGTTGTCATTGGTAACTGATAATATAGAAATCACCAGTCTTTAGAGTCTTGTAGGAATATTCCTGTTGAATACTAGTATAATCAACTAGATTAGCATTTTAAGAAATAGAATTACTTATTTTTTTTATTTTAGTGGGTTATTTTACGACGCTTTATCAACATCTAAGGTTATTTAGCGTCTGAATGAGATGAAGGTGATAATGCCGGTGGAATGAGTCCGGGGTCCAACACCGAAAGTTACCCAGCATTTGCTCATACAGGGTTGAGGGAAAACCCCGGAAAAAACCTCAACCAGGTAACTTGCCCCAACCGGGAATCGAACCCGGGCCACCTGGTTTCGCGGCCAGAATCTCTAGCCGTTACGCCACAGGTGTGGACAGAATTACTTATGAACTGGTGAAATCGATCAATATTACTAGTCTGTGAACTGGTAACTATTACTTAACCCTTGTAATTTCTAGAAACACAGACTTGTAAAATAAACTAATATTACTACTGTACAGAGTAGTATTACTAGTCCATGAGTTTTGAGAAACAGGCCCCAGTAATAAGTATCAGTGTATATCATAGGGCTCAATAGCTTCAGATGCTCAACTCTGTGTTTTTGAAGTGCAATTTTATTACTAATTAGTGAGGAGAAAAGAAAGAAAAGACGTGGGTTATATGGTAGACGCGCAACTTTAAAAAAAGTAGTCAAATTACTTAGGCCTATAATTCTGCTAGTAATGATTTGGAACTTGGCTGTCATTAATTTCATAACGTCTGCAGGAGAGTTTGAGACATCGCTAAATATGACACCACCACACATGCTTAAGAAAGCACAGTTGTTTAAAACCATACCACTTTGAGACACAAATTTCTTAGCGTTAAATTTCCGCAAAAATCTGGGATTCAAAGTTGTTGATTTTGTCACCTTCCTTTCGTTGGCATTAAATAATACCCCCAGTTCTATAAAATTGTCGCGTTTTAGTTGTGTTTCTGTATTCGTTGCAAATAGGGTCCCCCAAGAAATATGTTCTGCCACGAAATTCTTCAATCAGTTTTATTATTGTCTACCTATAGGCTTTCGAACACTTCATTTCTCGTAAAATGTAAAACGAAGTAAACAATAACAATCAATTAAATAAAGAGAGCGATAAATCACATAGATTTGATTAGATTCATTCACTTATTTTTTCTTATTCCTATATTTTGACGTGATTACGTCTTTCTACCAGGCAAAATTAATGAGAAAAACTAACATTTTTAGCGTAATACGAGATTCAAGAACTCCCCGCTGGATACTGCACATGCCAAAGCGTACAGATCTTTAATTTTATTTTACAGTATATCTGCCGCTATGCAACGTCACAGTTGGCAGTGAGGAGGAAGAGAGATAGCAAAAGGTTGTGCTAATCTGTGAGAAAAAATATGTCTGAACTCAAAAGGTAGAATTTGAGAAGAACGTGAATAAAAGAAAAACAAGAGAAATAAAGGGGAATAGGAGGAGAGCAAGGAAAATACAAGAAAAACAAGAAGACAAGGAAAACAAGTGGAACATAATGAGAGCAAAATCAAAAGAAGAAGAAAAAAAGGAAAACAAGGCGAAGGCAAGGGTAACAAGAGGGATACAATGAAAAAAAGGAAG
The DNA here is from genome assembly GCF_040183065.1 of Periplaneta americana. Taxonomy (NCBI): domain Eukaryota; kingdom Metazoa; phylum Arthropoda; class Insecta; order Blattodea; family Blattidae; genus Periplaneta; species Periplaneta americana. The sequence continues at coordinate 96,533,628 of NC_091128.1, forward strand.
AGGTAAGCACAAAAAAGGAATTTAAGGATAAAAGGACAATGCAAGTAAGTTAAGGGGAGTAGGGTAAAGGTTAGTAAAATTGTGATACTAACAATATTATGATAGTACTATTGAGAATTTTTTTTTACAATTTTAGTGAGCGAGAGAAGGACCGGGTTTGTGCAGCAACTTGTCCACGAACATTCCCTTAATATATTGACGCAAAAAACCGATCTTCCTCTCGGCCAGTAAAATTGTAAAAAATTCTCAAAAAGAACTATCATAATATTAATATTACCAACCTTTACTCTACAAGGAGAACAAGGGGAATACAAGAAAAACAAAGGGAAGACAATAAGAATAAGGGGAACATAAGGAAACCAAAGGGAATACAAGACGAGCAAAATGGAATACAGGGAAAACAAGGTGAATAGAAAGGCAAGGGAAATGCAAGAACAACAATTAGGAGGCATTCGTTGTATGCACCTGTCAACAGGTATCTCACCCACGCGTATTTCAACGTAAAGATATGCGTCACAGTAAAATTAGGCCTATTATCCGTCGATTTTATCCTTCTTTTCATCAATTCATTGATTCTTACTTCCCTTCTTTCTTTATTCTTCCACAAATTAATTCATACTTATTTCCGTTCTTTTTTAGTTTTCTTCTTTTTCTCTATTGCCTCTTTTATTTTCTCTTTTTTTCTGTATTCATCCATTGCCTTGCTGTGTAGAAATTTCATTATCATATTTCCTCCTTTCTCGCTCGTATTATATTATAAAGCTGGGACTTGACCAAAGTACGTAAGTACTTTTCCCTAGAGGACATCACGTTGACAACATATGCTGTGAGTCGTCTTTCATGTGTTTTTTAAGAGTCCATGCTTCACTTCCATGGGCTAGGACAGGTGGATGTTGACGATGGTGATAACGGACAAACACCCATGCCCTTTGCGGAATTCTAAAAACAAAACGACCGCTTTTCCAAACTTAGCAAATCATAATATTAAACATAAAATTAATTACAATTACATACATGGGATTTTCTCGTGTCAGTAAAATAAAGCCGAAGTTTAAGTCTCGTCGTTGTACAGACATAAGAGGACGTCGAACAATGAATCAATAATCGGTGGGCGTGTTTTGACAAATTAGCAGCGGAGAAATGAAAACGGTGGCTGTATTAGATTAGCTGTCACGGAGGAAGAAGGAACAGATCAAGCGCACAAACCCGGTGGAAGGATTATCACGGCCATGAATGAGAATGCCAATTACAGATCTGTTTCCAATTATCCAGCTGGAACACATGACTAATTTGCAATCTCCTCTTCAAAGGGCTGCATCGCAACAAAGATCGTTAACGCAGTTCAAACACCGCACTCAAATTTTCCAGCCTATTACCGCATTTTATTTCTTGCTTTTTTTTCTGTTTAAATTATATATTGCCTCATTTACAGAGATTGCGTAAATTATTCCAAACATTAATTACTAACTGTACATATCCCTCCTTGCAGTCTATGGTTCAAAGAGAAGGATTTAAATTTATGGCACAGAATAGCAGTTTCCTATTTGACTGCACTTCTAAAAGCCAGAGGCTATTCAGAGTTGACGATGTAGTGATGTGTGCATCATGATGTAACAATACTGTCGCAGGGAAATGAGGCTTCGATTAAGTAAAGCGGCAATGCACTTGCCTAGAATATTTTTGGAAATTCGTGTGTAAAAAAAAAAATTAAACAAGATACAAAAGTATTTGCGTCATGTAGAAACGTTAAATTATGGGAACTGGACAAAACACTTGTGAACAATAAGCAGTAATATAATGAGTAAGAAATTCTCAAAATTCTGAACAATATAAAAATAAGAATAATAATGGAAGAATATAGCTAGTAGATACACACTGTGGGATGGGAAATGGGTTAATCGGTGGTTATTTACATGAGCATATAGAAATAAGTTGAAGAATGAATGGATCGAGTTAGAAAGGATGATTGCGTAGACATAAAGAACGAAAGAATGCATGAGTGACGTAGTGGAAGGGTTGATAGATCTGTAGGGACTATGGATGGATGGATAGATGGATGGATGAGTCACCACAATAGATTAATAAACTGTATATATATATATATATTTTTTTTTTTTCTTTCTTTTCTTCTCCTTGTATTCCCCTTGATCTCCTTGCATTCTCATTGACCGCCTTACATTCTCCTTGTCTTCTCCATTTTCGTCACATTCCTCTTGCCCTCATTGTATTACTCTTGTTCTCATTGTATTCCCCTGTTCTCATTGTATTCCCCATGTTCTCCTTGTATTGTCCTTGTGTTCCCCTTGTGCTCCTTGTCTTTCTCTTCTTCTCCTTGTCTTATCTTTTTATAGCCCTTGATTTTCTTTCTTTCCCCTGGTTCTCCATTATTCTTCTTGTCTTCTCATTATTCTCCCGGTTTTTTTTTTTTGTTTTCGTTACCTTCTTTTTTTTTCTTTGTCTTCCCCTTTTCTCGTTTTCTTCTTCTTCTCTTTGCATTCCCCGTGTACTCGTACTTTTGTACTGCCCTTGTTCTCCTTGTCTTCCAGTTGTTTTTCTTGTATGTCCCTTCTTCCTTGCATTCCCAATATTGTCATTGTATTCCTGGATTCCCTTGTACTTTTCGTATTCCTCTTGTTCTCCTTGTATTTCTCTTACCCTTGCTTTCCTTGGATTCTTCTTGTTATCCTAGTATTCCCCTTATTTTCTACGTCCTCGCCTTGTTCGCTTTGCATTAACTTTGTTCTTATTGTATTCTCTTTGTTCGCTTTTTATTCTCCTTGTCTTCCACTCGTTATCCTTGTATTCCCCTTCATTTTCTTGTTTTCCCTTATTCTACATGTCTTCCCTTTGTTCTCCTTCTATTCACTTTTTTTCCTTTGTCTTCTTGGGCTCCTAGTTAGCCTTGTCTTCCCACTGTTCTTCTTGTATTCACCTTCTCCTTGTCTTCCCCTTCTTCGTTTCTTATTCTCCTTATTCTGCTTGTCTTCTGCTTATTTTCCTTATCTTGTTCTCCTTATGTTCTCATTAATATCAATGTTTTCCCCTTGTTCTTGTATTCCCCTTGTTCTCCTTGTATTCACCTTGTTCTCCTTGTATTCCCCTTGTTCTCTTTGTATTTACTTTGTTCCCATTGTCTTCTTGTTCTCCTTGCATTCCTAGCTGGTAGGATGGAAGAGAAGGCTGGTAGGATGGAAGAGAAGGCCTTATGGCCTTAATCCTTTCAGATTAAATAAATAAATAAAATAAATAGTCTAAAATATTATCTTTGTTATCCTTATCTTACCATTGTTCTTCTTTACTCACCTTCTTCTCATTCTCTTCTACTGCTTCTCTTCTTATTCCCCTTGTTCTTCTTATATTCTCCTTATTCTCCATGTCTTCTCCTTGTTGTCCTTGTATTGCCTTTACTTTCCTTGTATTCTCCTTGTCCTCCTAGTATTCCCCTCGTTTTACTTGTATTTCCCTTATTATCCTTGTTTTACCCTTGTTCTCCTTGTCTTCTCTTTGTTCTCCTTGTCTTCTCTTTGTTCTCCTTATCTCCCCATTGCTTCCTTGTCTCCCCCTTTTTCTCCTGTCTTCCCCTTGTGTTCACATTGTTTTCCTCGTCTTCCCATATTTTCCTTGTCCTCCCCTTGTTCTCCTTGTCTTCCCCTTTCTCTCCTTGTCTTCCCCTTTCTCTCATTGTCTTTCTCTTGTTCTCCTTGTATTCACATTGTTCTCCTTGTCTTCCCATTTTTCTCCTTGTCTGCCCTTAGTTCTCCTTATATTCACATTGTTCTCCTTGTCTTCCCCTTGTTCTCCTTGTCCTCCCCTTGTTCTCCTTGTATTCCCCTTGTTCTCCTTTCTTCCCCTTGTTCTCCTTGTCTTCCCCTTTCGCTCCTCGTTTTGCTCTTGTTCTCCTTGTCTTCTCCTTGTTCTCCTTATATTCACGTTATTCTCCTTGTCTTCCCCTTATTCTCCTTGACTTCCCCTTGTTCTCCTTGTCTTCCTCTTGTTCTCCTTGTCTTCCCCTTGTTCTCCTTGTCTTCCTTTTGTTCTTCTTGTTCTCCTTGTATTCATGTTGTTCTCCTTGTCTTCCCCTTGTTCTCCTTGTCTTCCTCTTGTTCTCCTTGTCTTCCCCTTGTCCTCCTTGTCATCCCATTGTTCTCCTTGTCTTCTCCTTGTTCTCCTTGTATTCAAGTTATTCTCCTTGTCTTCCCCTTGTTCTCCTTGTCTTCCCCTTGTTCTCCTTGTCTTCCTCTTGTTCTCCTTATCTTCCTCTTGTTCTCCTTGTCTTCCCCTTGTTCTCCTTGTCTTCCTCTTGTTCTCCTTGTCTTCTTCTTGTTCTAGTATTCACGTTGTTCTCCTTGTCTTCCCCTTGTTCTCCTTGTCTTCCCCTTGTTCTCCTTGTCTTCCCTTTGTCTCCTTGTCTTTCTCTTGTTCTCCTTGTCTTCCCCTTGTTCTCCTTGTCTTCCTCTTGTTCTCCTTGTCTTCCCCTTGTTCTCCTTGTCTTCCCTTGTCCTCCTTGTCTTCCCCTTGTTCTCCTTGTCTTCCCCTTGTTCTCCTTGTCTTCCTCTTGTTCTCCTTGTCTTCTCCTTGTTCTCCTTGTATTCACCTTGTTCTTCTTGTCTTCCCCTCGTTCTCCTTATCTTCCCCTAGTAATTCTTGTATTTCCTTTCGCTTCCCCTTGTTCTCCTTGTACTTACTTTATTATCCTTGGCTTCCCCTTGTTCTCCTTGTCTCCCCTTATTCTCCTTGTATTCTCGTATTTACATTGTTCTCCTTGTCTTCCCCTGTCTGACGACATATTTCGCGCTGTGTTCATATCAACATAGGTTTTTACGTGGAAATATGCAGCATTGTCAACAGTGTATTGCACCCACTAGTTCCACGTAAAGATAGGAGTTTAGTAAAGCTATGCACCTGTCGTTTCATTTACTTTTTTTTATAATTTTTCTAACATCATATCTTCATTGATCCACGAATCTATACATGTAAATATTCATTGACACAATCATACATCTACTGTACCTACTCACTGATCCATTCTACCGTGCATCCATCCAACCACTCACTCACTAACTCACTCACTCACTGGTCTTCTCACTCACTGAAAGTATATGACTTGTCATCAGGAGGCGTTAAAATGTATCCTTCCACTGCAGCATCACTTGAGCTGCCTGCAGTCGATGGGTGTCCAACAATCCAACGCTACACAGAGATCACTCATGTAGCTAAGGTTAAGTGAACAAACATCACTTGCTATTTATACCTGATGTGCTTGATACATAATATTGCTCGGACGTAAAGTATCTATCTATCGGTACGAAACAGGGCACGCTGTTTGTGTGCGGATGTCATATAACTCCTGTGTTAGATATCGCAGGCCTACCCAACCTCGAGAACGCAAGCCACACACATCTTCCCTTCTACAGTAGACACTGCCACGTCGTTGTTCGTTAATTTAATGATGCTGTATCTTCTGCTGCCATTGCTTATTATCAGTGAAGATTTATAATACGTATTCTTCTGCACACAGCAGAACATAAACTTGGCAATTTTCTGCTTTTCCCGTTTCTTTCTTTTTTTCTACTTCTCCTAACTTTTATATGTGGATCCTCTTCTCTTCTTATTTATGTATTCTTATTCTTTGCTTTCTTATTTCTGATCTCATCTTTCATTTTTCTCTTCTCTTGCTTTCTGTTTTCCTCTTAACCCTCGCAATTTAACTGCTCAAGAATTTCATGCTACTTATCTTAGAGCTCTTTTGACCCCAGGAATATTTGTTATTGATAATTAGGTTATTTTATAGTTTAATGAATTTTTATATACAGTATAAGCAAATTGAAAATTTTTATTGCATCTAGATTTACTCAGTATGTTTGAAGAATTAATTAATTTAATTTGTTTAATGACAGACTATTTACCCTGTATTTGTGTCTTTATTTTTTCAATTGTTATCAGAGAACACATTTACTTTCCTTAAAATACAACACAAAGAGGAAATTGTTATTGCATCAAGTTTTAATTAAGTTTAGACAATTAGTTAATTAATTTAATCTTATTTCCTGCTGTAGTAGAAAAAACAAGAAGCTAATTTTACAAATACAAATAATTACTCTTAAACCTACAACACTTTACCCATAGCCTACATGGCAGTTTGTGCTATATTTCTTTAATTTGTTCACTTTTCAAAGTACATGTTGACTTTGCTTACAACAAAACACTATCACTGCAAAATAATTCTGACCAGAATATAAAGACGTATTTTATAGCTGAGGTCATCCATAAATATGACAAAAAGTAATATATAAATATGAAATACTACTTTTATTTGTAAAGAAAACTAAAATAACCAAGGATACTATATCTAGTTTACTGCAACATCTCGGAGTATATGGCTGTAGATATTAACAATAAAATATAGAGTGGGGTCAGAAAAGACCACAGGTAAGTGTCGAGGGTTAATCAACTTCCGTTCTCTTATTTCGTTAACACAGATTCCTATGATAAAGTTTACGTGTAATTGACAAATATTACAAACAAGACATTAGAAGAAGCAAATAACAATACTGCAGTGATAATAAAAGCGTTGTACATTATTACTGGGGCTCGAAAGTCGACGACCTAAAATTCACAGAAAAATGACCTTAAATTTCTGAAAATATGATATTAAAATTTAAAAAAATGACCATGATTTTAAGAGTAAAATGTAAACAAAATAGTTTTGGCCTACATAAGTCTGTGGAAAATACTACATTGTTACCAAACTCGACTGTTGCAAAAAAAAAAAAAAAAAAAAAAAAAAACTTCGTCTGCTTTGTTTTACTTTTGGCATTTTTACGTCTTCACTTATTTAATATAATGTGCTGACTGTGGGCACTGCAGCCGCAGAATTTGTTCTGTTTCATTGAATGGGGGGAAGCACGTAACACACGTGATCAGTAGTCAAGGCTGTTTCAACTATAAGAAAATTTCTTGTAACACGCAATTGAAGTAGGTAAGCAATCTACAGTAGGTTCTCAAATATTATAGACTGCGACCACACAGCAAAAATAGAAATAGGTCCGTTCATAAGCAGATAATGGTGAAAATACAATATATATATATATATATATATATATATATATATATATATATAAAACATATCCTAAAAAATGATCACTTGCTTACTTGCTTACTTACTTACTTACTTACTTACTTACTCACTTACTTACTTACTTACTTACTTAATGGCTTTTAAGGAACCCAGAGGTTCATTGCCGCCCTCACATAAGCCCGCCATTGGTCCCAATCCTGAGCTACATTAATCCAGTCTCTATCATCATATCCCATCTCCATAAAATCAATTTCAATATTATCTTCCCATCTACGTCTCGGCCTCCCCAAAGGTCTTTTTCCCTCCGGCCTCCCAACTAACACTCTATATGCATTTCTGGATTCGCCCATACGTGCTACATGCCCTGCCCAACGTCTGGATTTAATGTTCCTAATTATGTCAGGTGGAGAATACAATACGTGCAGTTCTGTGTTGTGTAACTTTCTCCATTCTCTGTAACTTCATCCCTCTTAGCCCCAAATATTTTCCTAAGCACCTTATTCTCAAACACCCTTAACCTATGTTCCTCTCTCAAAGTGAGAGTCTAAGTTTCACAACCATACAGAACAACCGGTAATATAACTGTTTTATAAATTCTAACTTTCAGATTTTTTGACAGCAGACTGGATGATAAGAGCTTCTCAACCGAATAATAACACGCATTTCCCATATTTATTCTGTGTTTAATTTCCTCCCGAGTGTCATTTATATTTGTTACTGTTGCTCCAAGATATTTGAATTTTTCCACCTCTTCAAAAGATAAATTTCCAACTTTTATATTTCCATTTCGTACAATATTCTGGTCACGAGACATAATCATATACTTTGCCTTTTCGGGATTTACTTCCAAACCGATCGCTTTACTTGCTTCAAGTAAAATTTCCGTGTTTTCCCTAATCGTTTGTGGATTTTCTCCTAACATATTCACGTCATCCGCATAGACAAGAAGCTGATGTAACCCGTTCAATTCCAAACCCTGCCTGTTATCCTGAACTTTCCTAATAGCATATTCTAGAGCGAAGTTAAAAAGTAAAGGTGATAGTGCTTCTCCCTGCTTTAGCCCGTAGTGAATTGGAAAAGCATCAGATAGAAACTGACCTATACGGACTCTGCTGTATATTTCACTGAGACACATTTTAATTAATCGAACTAGTTTCTTGGAATACAAATTCAATAAGAATATCATATAAAATTTCTCTCTTAACCGAGTCATATGTCTTTTTTAAATCTATGAATAACTGATGCACTGTACTCTTATACTCCCATTTTTTCTCCATTATCTGTCGAATACAAAATATCTGATCACTATTTAATCTATTACGCCTAAAACCACACTGATGATCCCCAGATCACTAGACAATAAAAGACCAAAAGATAGAAGAGAAACAAATGCAAAATAAAAGTAGGCTATATTTGCTTGTGTTGAAGTGAAACGAGTTTGTATTGCATCCTGCACTGTCTGTGATGTGTCGCAAAAAAGACGGTATTTCATCAATTTCCGAGCCCTAGTTATTACGCTTGTGGACGCACGTGTTAAGACAGTAAAAGTTGCAAGTCAGAATACTCGACACAACTGTGACAACTGTATTTTATATTAAATTGTACATGTTCAACAATATTCACAATAATATCCATTTTGTAATATTTTTTAAAAAGTATTCAGTGCCTTAAAATTTTATCTTAACACATACACGAAAACATACAAAGTCACTAATTTGACAAAAACAATGTATATCTACTTGTGCAAATCGAGCTTTCAGATATAACTTACTATAAAGTTGATTTGAATAATTTCGAGGGAAAAATTGTTTCGGGACCTAGTATCGAATCCCGGACCTTCGGTTAAGCGTACTAACGCTCTACCAACTGAGCTACCTAGGAACTATACCAGACACTGGTTCAATTTTTCCCTCTACTTGTATTGTTCATACTTCCACTGAGGTAAATCTTAATTTTAAATGGATACATGTTCCTTAGCAAATACTTCAAGATATTTTAACCTTAATTTCAACTTGTACATTTTTTGACATTACATAGTGCGATCTTGACTTCTTCCAAACATGGACAATATGTCATATGAATTATGCCTAATGTATACGTAATTATTTTCGTGTTATTTATGTATTGAAATAATTGTTAACCTGTTTCATGTTCTAACTTAAGATCTGAAGATGCTTGAAGTACAAAATAAATAAGTTCAAATAAAATAGTTTGAACCAACAGCTGTGACAGAGAGACCCAATCCTGCCGAAGAAGAATGTGAAGGACACGTTCAAGGATCAAGCAGTAGGCTTAATGATATTGGGCCTAATAATGAGGAACAGCCAGTTGAGGAATCACAAACAGTTGATAATTCATAGCCAGTAGACCTATCACCATCTTCATTGATGCTTCTTCCAACTCCTACATTTGACCAGAAAGTACAAAGAAGAGGGAAAAGACCTGAAAACAGTCTGATAGAAGTATCGACGAAACAACTTACAATTAATAAAGTTAAGGGAAAACGCAAGTAGGTACTAAAAGACTTCGATCCTGAAGGTCCATCAACTTCATCTTCAACTAGAAATCAAGACATTTGCTGCCCATACTGTGATGACTAGGGCTAGGATTTTGATGGCCTATAAATCATGAAAAATGTCCTAAAACACTGCAGTTATGACCTAAAAATCTTTCAAGAATGCCGTTAAAAATGCCTCAAAAATTTATCTTACATAATTGGCTTAGTTGGAAAAGAGATTTTGTACTACTTAATATTTAGACTAGTAATTAAATTAAATTTTACATAATTTCTCTAAGTAGTACACTTTAATTAATTATTTTAGCTGACGTAGTTTTCATGTATGATCGTTCACCTCTGCTTCGGCATGTGGACGTGAGGTCAGGAGTCAGCTGGTCGGTCTTGGCCCTTCATGGGCTTTAGCGCAATGGATTTACTTTACTTTTAGTTTCCATGTAGTCTACCACAAGGCCACTCTTGTCCGGAATTAGCAGATATAGAGGAGTCTATATTGAAAGGGTGGCTGGACTGATTCATTACATGGGGTGTACTACGTTAAAATGGTAATATTTGTGTAGAAAAACTATTAAAATATTATACAAAATAATGGGTAACTTATTAATGGACAAAATATGTAAAGAAAATATCAAAGGAAATAAACATTATTTTACATTAATAATGGATATTTATGGCCAAAATTAAATGAAAATACCTAAAAATGACCGAATAAAACAAAAGATGCTCTTATGAGTTGAAACAGGCAAAAATGCAAAAAAATGCCCTAACAAATATGTCTTAAAACACTCAGTTTATCACATAACATATAAATACTAAAGCAGCTAGGTTTCTGGCTTACTAGGAAAAGAATGTAATTTCATCAGAATCCTAGCCCTAGTGATGAATCATATCAGGAGCACATAAATGGATACAGTACACAAACTGTCAGCTGTTCCTGTTACGAGGGAGCAGGCATATTTAAATGTGATGCCTGTTAGTACGAACTCTTGGAGGAAACTGTGCGTACTCTTACGCACTGTGCTCCTAAGAGTACATATTTACGATTCTTTGTTTAAATTAAATTATTCATTTTATATTATGAGACAGAGAAAAGGATGATATTGTCAGAGAGTAGACAAATGTTCAGTCTCTTGATTTGTGAAATTGTTTTGTATTTGAAACACTTAGTGTGAATTGAAATAAATATTTTCTCTTAAGTGCGCGCTCTTAAAGGAACCTACCCTAGATAAGGCACAGACGGAAATATTATTTACATAAGTTTACTACCTGGCTTATCAGAACCATAATGTCTATAAAACTAAAAACATTTGTTTTGAGAACGACAGGAGACTTTTAAGTAATTCGAGTAAACCTAACCCGAGTCTTTCTATCCACTAAAAATCTGGCACTATTTGTCCAGAATCGAACCTTGGTTTCATTTTAGGAGAACCCGTCGGTTCACTGAATTACTTCCGGGCCATTTCACCTGCACAAAGCAGGTAGTTGTGGAATGCCTGTAAATGGAACTGCTTTGGATCGGAGAGCATCTCGGCAATTTATTCGTGGCTCTCACTCACATGTGGGATGGCTGGTTCTTGTCATCCGAAAGTGTAACACAACTCGTTAATTTATTACAAACACTCTTGATGACATGTGAAGTGCCTTCTTTCACATTCAGTAAATCTCCGGCAGGGGGCCGCCGTGTTAACACTTCCCTCAGTATTTCAGTCACTCTGTGTTTGCTTTCGCTGGATCTGCTGATTACAGCGCCTCAGCTGCAGCTTCATCTTATTCTGACAATCACAACAATGACTCACACTAAATATCGATTTTTCCACTATCGAGAAACTGACTTTCAATTGTTATTCTGATGAAAACAACAAAAAGTCACATTACTCATTTATTCGCTTTTTGGATAATGGTACTAGCATTCCTAACGTAGGCCTACTTGGTTTACAAAAGAAGAGAGTAAGTAGGGCCTATATTAACTGGCTCATTACAAACCTTCATTTAAATCTCCTGCTTGCAAGATTTATTAGGACTAACTAATACCAAGGGGAGAAATAAAAGTATCCCCATCAAAATCTGTACCAATCTTTATTAAGAATTTGGAGTATTTAACAATTTATGTGTTATTGTCTGTAAGATCTCCAGAAAATGTAAAAATTTGAAATAATCATTCATTTTTTTTTAATACAGAGTGGTTAAAAAGTCCTGTTCCATATTGTTGAAAGTATATCAAAATTTAAGAACTTTAGATTTGTTACTGGTGAACTATAAGATAACATAGAGTAAATTTAAACTGACCTCGTTTCCATTTCAAGACAAACTTCTCAAAGCTAAGTTATATAGTTTGGACATAGCAGGCAACATAGACAGCTATAAGCTATGAATTTAACAGTAGTCTACTATAACATAAACTGGAAATCATTTCAATTAGATTACTTCTCTTTAAGAATATACAGTATAATTAATATTTGTAACATTGAGGAATAACAATTCATATTGAAGAAAAGAACTTGCCGCCAGAATTTTTACTTTTCTCGAAAAAGCAATAGTTCAGCTTCTAACTACAAACTAACACATTCTCATGAAAGAGAGTATCAGTGAGTAGTAATTTGGAAGGCTTTCGCTAGAATTAATACGTCTCAGGTCGTATATCACACTATGTCACGTCTCTACCCCTATTTCATATTTTTATGCTCGACCATGCCGAAATGTAGTAATTATACACCTGGTAGTAGCCCTTTAATGCACCTCATTAAAGTACACTTATTCATTATAATTCAGTTGTTCAGCCAATGAGAAATCACCATTGTACCATTATAAAACCGCAAGTATCGATTATTCTCGGATATGCAATCGAAAGACAATTAGCGAAAAGTCACGGAGGCTGGAAATCCAATACTGTCGCAGAAGGTTATGTTCTGTTACTATAATAATTAGAGTTAATTGTAAATAATATTCAAAATAAATTCAATTTGTCATCTCGTTTTTCAATTCTAAATCAATTTCCAGGTTATATCAAGCCTAATGTTCATGTTATTCTCTAGATTATATCAAGGTCAATGACATTCGTGCCTCGGAAAAATCAATACTTTCGCCTCTGCGCACATCTCACAATTCAGGTTAGTTCCGCTCCTCACTTACATATCCATAACATGAATACTTATGAATAATTTCAAGTTAGAAACATGCTCGAGCATAAAAAGTCGCATGAAACTTGTCCATAATGGTAAATAAGACGCTCGTATGAAAATTATGAAACGAGCGCAAGCCAGTTTCATAAACAAACATACTCGCGTCTTAATTACTACCATTATAGGCTCGTTGCATAATGTACTATTAACACTTCCTCTACTATTATTATGTAGTGTTTCTTCCTTATGTTTATGAGCCCACCATTTCGATTTTGGATACGTATTACTTGTATGCTATAAGATGGAATATCCTATATACACACCATTTTAAAATGCAGGAGGTATGGAAATATATCTATCCTACTTTCTGGACCATCTTTTTCCTCCGCGAAAGACTCAGTACAAAGTACTCATTTTTTGTGGAAGCTCAGTGGACACAAGAAACTTTCTCGTAGTTATAACAAAGCAAAAAAATAAATAAATAACCATCGCCTGAACTTCAAATCAGTGTTAACTCGAAGTCTAAACTGTGCATAATACAGTCCATAATCTGTTTTCTTTGAAATTATTACTGTATATATCTTCCCGAGATCTAAATTTAAGCCTATGTAACATTCATTTCGTCACTGAGAGTGAAGCTTTTAATTTCACACTTATCTTCGTAGCTATCCAAACAGGGATTAGAATATATTTTTACATCTGTCTCATATCTGTTTACTTTCCTTATGATGACCTTGTACATGCGTAACAATAGCATCATAATTAATACACGCAAAGACATTACAGTTTACGTTAAAGCAAATTATTGTGGTAAGAACATAACAGCAGATTAAATAAAACTTGTAAATGATACATTATGTTGTTACGTAAGTCAGAGATCACGATAATTTATTGGAGGTCAGAGACGATTATAAGCCTGTTGAAAAGTTATATTTGAGGTGCTCGAGAACTAGAAGACAATAATAAGCTCTGTATAGTATAAAACACATTGCGAAATGTTAAATACTGCACAGTTAGGTCTGCTATTACAACTTATTAAAACGAAACAATTAAGAAAGTGTAACACGTAGAGAGAATGCAAAATAGTAGGATGGGTCAAAAAATGTGTTTAATTAGCTTTCATTACATACTGGGTGATTCACGAGGATTTACCGTCCCTTACGGAGCTTATTTCCGAGCGAAAAATGTCATATAAATATTTGTCCTAAACTCAATATTTTCAGAGTTATACAAATTTGATTTTTTTTGTAAAATACCCTTATTCTTTAATTTTAAGGGTAAAAGAATATTACAGATAAAGAATGAACTATTCAGGAATATCATTTATTTAATTAGCTAATATTCTGAAGCTAAAAATGTGCTGTGAATTCTATAGTTGCTTCGTACAGAATTTTTTTTCGATTTTTTTACTACAAAATTACATTTTCTTACGCATTTACACAACAATTGTTACAAATCGCGCCACTCTTGTAATTCTTCAAGACTGTACATTAGGATGCATAATTAAACCTTAAAGAATCAAGTTCCTAAACTCGTATGATTTGTAACAATTTTTGTGATAAGTGCATAAGAATGACGTCATTTTAAGTTAAAAATTGAAAAACAAAATCTGTACAGAGCACTTAACAACACATCTTTATCTTCAGAACACTAGTCAATTAAAGAAATGATACTTCTGAATAGTTCATTCTCTATTTGTAAAATTCCTTTTCCCTTAAAACTAAAGATAAAAGGTATTTTAAAAGCAACTTAAAATTAGTGTAACTTTGAAAATATTGACATTAGGACAAAATGTTTATATGACATTTTTTGCTCATAAAGTCATTGGAAATAAGCTCCGTAAGTGACGATAAATCCTTGTGAATCACTCTGTATAAATATTTCGTTTAAATAATTCCCGGTTGAATTCGATAAAATTGTAAGTTCTGGATGCAAAGGCTATCGGATCAATAATTTAGAAGAAATAACTTTACTCGAAAAGGACATGTTAAAAGTTATTTCTCTTTCTCAAGAATCCAAAAGACGTTATTTAATGAAAATTTAAAAATCTAGCAGAATCACTTTTTTTTTTTTTTTTATAGGCTACTTCAGCCTGTAATCAAGTTATTTTGACGTAGAATGCGTCTTTGCTAGCGCTGCTTAAAGAGAACTAAAGTCACTGAGAATGTATCACGAAATTAGATAAGATTGGAACTAAGTAATAGAGATATTCTAATAAAACTAGTTACACTTTTAGAGTAACTTATAGGGACGAACGTTTCTGACATGCGCGGTCTAAGTGATGAATCATTGCTATGGGGTGGTGGCAGTAAGGACAGGATATAGAGAGAAAACTTGTCATCCGCCAGTAAACGCTCATAACTCGGGAACAACACGTGATACACCTTTGCCTTTGGTGTCATTGCATTCAGAATTACATGTTCTTCTAGATGCTAGAATAATACCAGTTTCTAAAGTTTAAAGAAGTTTAAATGAAGATAACTTTGAAATATCACAACACTGTGTTTCAGAACTACTTTCAGTGAAACGTCGAAACATATTATGATCGTGTCACAGATTTGGCTTAGCCAACATAAAGGTTGTCTGTAGTAAATAAAATCTTGTAAAAAATTAACACTGAAGTCCCATTTCATCTCAGCGAACCACTCAGACATATTCTACGTTGAGATATTGTGGCTGTGTCAACGTGTACAACCGTTGATGTTTTTTATGCTATGTCATCAACATCAAAGGTGGTGTCGATTGTCCTTCATGCAGTTCAATACAAGTAAGCTGGTTTTGTGAAGTTCTTAGTTCCATAGTCTCTTTCCATAATTGTCTTAAGGTTGTCGTTTTCACATTGCAGAAGATGTTCAAAGTCCATTTCTTCCTTGGCGAACATAAAATGCAATGTGGTGACATGGAGTTGTCGATTCCATACAGGAGTTCCTTTAAATAGTCACACCCATATTAGAGACGAAAGTTTGCTGTGAAGATTGGGGAATAATGTATCTTACCTCCATGTGCTGCATCCTGGATGTGAAAACATCTGTTGCAATCGAATGAGACATAATAAGGCCATGCAGTCCAGTAAACCAAATACTATGGAAAAGTAAATGTATGTACTGTTTTGATATAGGGAAAATATACACTGCCGGATGAAAATTTTCCAAAGGTATCTAAAAAGCACACTTCTTCCAAAGCCGTCGTTCTCAGTTAGTTGTCCCAGAACTGGATAGTTTTCCATCTTAGAGGATCAAGTCCATATTCAGTTCCAAAACTTCACTGAACAGCCATCATAAACTTTTAACTCGGCTAGCAAGACTCGCGTAACCTTGTCCTACGGTGTCAATATTGTTTACTGCAAGGGCAAAGGTCACCAGATGGCTCATGTTCTTAAGCAGGTTATGCATAAAACTTTTCAGAGATTCAAAAATTCATACTGGTGTGAAAACTAGAAAGCATTGAAATAAAATTTCACAGAAATGTAGCTGGATGTACATTGTTGGACTACCAAAGAAATGAAAACGTAAAGAATAAATTAAATCTTTCAATTTATTTGAAATACTAAAAAATAAAGAACAAATTGGTATGATTTACCAGCACATTTAAAGAATGGAAGGTCACTTATTACCGATGATAATTCTCAACTATGTGCCTAAAAGAAGAAGTCTTGTTAGACCTTAGAAAACTCGCTGTGTGAAGATATAAACCTTTGAAGTTGAATAGGTCATTTGACAAAACCTTATGGCTGAACGAAGAGAGAAGAAAGTAACAGAAGGATATCTGTTGTAATGGTGCAAACCGTATGTACAATAAATACTTTCCCAGATATGCCTATATATATGTCGAAAATTAGTGACAACACTGCTAGTGTTCAATATCCCTAGCGGTTACTAATACAAGTTGGTAATATGAGATGGAGTGGTGCCTGATATGTGTAATTATTTCTAAGTCATAAGGTAACAATCTCTATTACGAGTATATTCTATATGCAGTAATTGTAATATAAGACTGTTATCTGCAACGCCCTAATGCCAAAAAATGTACACAAGAGTAGACAAGAGCAATGTATGACCATCTCAAAATTATACTTATTGTTTATGATTATGATAGTGTTTTAATCACTCATTCTGTTCCCATTGGAATGCGTCTGGATGCTGCATATTAAGTCACTTTTTGGAATACCATTTACGATCAGCAATGCGACGGAAGAGCCGGAATCTCTTGGAATACCCATCTCATTGTGTTTCAATATGATAATCGTCATCAAATAGCTGCCCAAACGATTAATTTACTTAACAAGTGGAACTGGAAAAATCTAGAGCATCTACGTATTCTCCGAATACAAGTCTCTATGACTACGACCTTTACTCTAAGATGAAATAACCACTGACAGGGGGAGGGGTACCCTTTATAAATATAAGGGTTATTATAATGATTGAAGAGAAGTAAATTAGAAGCCTGAGAAAATTGGCGCTGTAGATGACATCCGTCGCCTTCTAGAAGTGTGTTGGGGGGGTGTTACTGGAGGAAATTACTTTTAATAACTGTAATAATTGTGTCAATTGCGAATAAATATGTGTCGTTCTTAGTTGAAGTGTTGCCACTAATTTTCGTATTACCCATATTTTCAATGAAAATATTTTTTTTTATTTTAAACAGCTTTCATCGAGACACCCAGTAATTACTACATAATTTACGCACTATCTGTGGAAAGATCCAAGACGGCTGCCTTTCTCTAGTACGGCTCAGGGTTTCCAGATAAAGGAAACACAACCGTCGTACCAACATATGAAAAATGTCGTACTTGAGCATAAAACTGTCGTAGATTTCTAACCTTACTACATTTTATAGATAGTGCGTAGAAACATATATTTAAAATATAACTAATAAGGGGGGTTTCATTTATTTATTTTAGTAGGTTATTTTACGACGCTTTATCAACATCTTAGGTTATTTAGCGTCTGAATGAGATGAAGGTGATAATGCCGGTGAAATGAGTCCGGGGTCCAGCACCGAAAGTTACCCAGCATTTGCTCATATTCGGTTGAGGAAAAACCCCGGAAAAAACCTCAACCAGGTAACTTGCCCCGACCGAGGATCGAACCCGGGCCACCTGGTTTCGCGGCCAGACGCGCTGACCGTTACTCCAAAGGTGTGGACGGGGGGTTTCATAGGCCTATTTATAATTACACCAGGAAATTTTTGTTCAAATGAAGAATGTTACTAATATTATTCACATCGACAATGACATTTAAACATTCAAACAAATCACCATTTCTTCATCAACACTGTCAACTCCGTGAAGCATGCACGATGACGCTTGGTCAGAAACAACATCATTAGGCCTATAATGAAAGTCAGCAGAAACTTGTCTTTGGCCAGCGCGACGGCAGATATTTAATATCAGTCAATGCTTCAGCTGATAATTAATCCATATGCAGTCGACTCATATCCCATACCTCAATAATCGGTGCTTTAGACTTCTTAATGCTACTGCGGTATTACTTCATTGATAAAAGATTTCCATTGCCGAATATCTAAGGAAGTTAGCAGATCTCTGAACTCGTATTACTTTGACATAAATAACCGTGCAGTACAATGAAACCTAGAACTGAAGATGACAAATTATGACTTGTGTGGCAAGCGTAGTCACCATATCGATTTTCAAAGCATCTTTTACCCCTTCAAAGCGTGTTCTTTTTTCATATTAGTCAACGACATACTGAATGAAGAAAACCTGTCTAAAAAAAGGGACGAATTAACCTTTAATTTTATTTTAATTATAGACCAACATTATAAATTCCAAAATAATTTTATTTCTTCATTAAAATAGTCGTACAAAATTGCGTACGACATAGTCGACTATAGTCGTACGTATGGCAGCCCTGGTACGGCTGCAGTTTAAGGCAAAGTCATCTTTCATGATTATATAGAGATATGTAAAGTTATTTGTTGCATTTTTTTTAATTCCAAAGGCAAACACACAATTGGACTGTTGAAAGCGGTATTGCGCAATTAGTGAAACTTTTATTAAGATTCTGTAACCGTCAAAAATTATTTCTGCATCGGAATCCATCACCATTAATCACTCTCTTGGATGCCCACCCAATGACAATGCCATTCCGACTGTTTCAGCTGCTCATCTGTAACAATGGACGAGTTTCTCTATCTCTTTTTTCTTTCTTTCTCCATCTTATTATCCTACTCGAGTTTTAAGCTCTCATCCGTTGCAGCGGCCATTGTCTGTTTCTTTCTGCTGAAAACTCGAGAGTTTAATTCAGAGCTGCCTCTCTCCTCCCTCGCAATGGTTTGGAAACAGTGTTCTCTGATTCCCGGTAATTTCCACATTTTCACGCATCACTGCATGCTAAACAGGGCAGCTATTGGATAATTAATTGCTTTTCGAACTGTCTTGCTAATAGCCTTTTCATACAGTTTGATTGTATTTTTATGTTTACCAGAACTGAGTCCAACAAACAGGTCATACACATTCTGCCACAAATTCTACAATAGTGAACGAAAAACATGATAAGTCTACAGACGAACTAGAACAAAGGACGCACAATTTTTTCTTTAACCTTTAGCTGAGTATATTGGAGAAGTTACTTGGATAAGCACTTGGGGTATTTAAGAATTTCTGAATTTTTTACGGAAATCTTGTGGTTATATATTATCATTTATCACTTCATGGTTGTTATTAAATCACAATCATAATTTCTTGCATAAAAACACAGTATTTTTAGGCTAATTCCTGTTCTTTGCTGGACACATTGGAGAAGTTACATTGATGGACACTTTGAGGTATTTAAGAATTCCTGCATTTATTTAACAGGGAATCTTGTGGTTACATATATTGTCACTTCATTGTAGTCAATAAATTACAATCAGTGTTGCCAAGTCAGCGGTTTTGTAGCTAAATCTGGTGTTTTCAGGATTATGGTCAGCAACAGAATTTTACCGTCAGCAGCTAACTATTTACTTGGCGTTTTTTGATCATTCCGGCAGAAGGAGACGATATTTTTAAGTTTTTTTCTGTAAAGATATAATTGTTTTATATATGTACTTGCGGACAATAATATTAATTAAGCATAAACCAGAGTTTAATATAATATTATCACAATTTTTCATTGTGCGAGTATGAAATATCAACGTTTTATGTTAACTCGATTTGGTACAACCACGTTCATTTCCTGCCTCATCCATTGTTGTTGTACAATTAATAAGGTATGCCACATTTGTTTGTTAAACCTTTAGTCTAATCATGTAGGTTATGCATTGTTTTTGTAAATTAATTGTTATATTTAATCATAAAGAGTAGATAATGAACTGAATTATTATTTTCATTTATGTTAGGCTAACTTATACTATGATATATTACTTAATTTATCATTCCGCGTTATAGTTTATGTAACACAGACATACTTAAAACTTAAAACCAAACTCACTGTTCCCTGTATAACAGGCTGACACAAAGACAGAGCATATTGTACAATAGGCAGTTGATCGTATAACAACATACATTGTTTAAGTTTCATGGAGTTACATAACTATGACAAGAAATGATTGAATAAATAATTAGATACTAACTACTGCTGCTACTACTACTACTAAAAGAATTAATATTCCACATGTAATTTCCAACACCGGTATTTATTTCTTTCTAAGTTCACAGATCTGATGCTACATGCGCTCTGTGACTGTCACGAACGATGTTAAGACGTTTATTGCGTTATTTCGCCGATAGACAGGTCGCATTGTACACTACAGCTGCCCCCAAAAAAAAAAGTGGCCGCACTCGTGGACAGCGAATATTTTCTAAGTCCACTTCGGAACTAAGGAATTACTCCGCATCTGCAGCTCGTAGACCAGTGGTAGAGTGTTCGCTTACTGACGCGAGGGTTGTGAGTTCGAGCCTTTTACAAATTTTCATTTTATTTTTTAATCGTTCTTTAGCGATATAAGTAATATTAAAATTATCATTTGTATTCTGTTATCGTTTTTAGCGATATAAATAACACAAATTTAATATTAGGTTTGGAATAATACAGTTGCATAATACTGGTGTTAGTTTTTTTCTTTTTATATTATTAAATTATACTATCTTAACATGAAAAGGAGTTACGAGGAATTGAACCTGAGACGCTGACATCTAAATTCTGACTTTTTCCGACTGAGCTACGAGGGCACATGTATAGACACATTTGCGGAAAAACTGGCCCAATCCCCCTTCAAGATTTCTGATGATTTGTAGAAGCTCGTCCAGGATGCGGGGTGCAAAGTTTAATTGGTATTTTCCGGTCTCTGATCGGGTCAAAAATCCCGATAGAACTAATATTTAACCCTTGCGGTGAAGTCCGGAGGGCCCAGTTAGTCAAATCCACTCTCCTAACCTCCACGCTTGGACCCCCTGTGATCTATTAAGATGCGAAAGAGACAGTGGTGTACGGAAAGCAACGGGAAGTTACCACATTTATCCTTCCCAAGAAAAATTGCAAACAATAGCAAAGGAAGCTTATAATAGAAAAAGGAGCATCTTCTGCGGACCTCTGGAAAAAGAACTAAGGAAGAAACTAGTGAAGTGCTTTGTGTGGAGTGTGGCAATGTATGGGGAAGAAACAAGGACATTATGACGAAATGAAGAGCAACGAATAGGAGCATTTCAAATGTGGATGTGGAAAAGAACGGAGCGTGTGAAGTGGACACACAGAATAAGAAATGAAGTTGTGTTGGAAAAAGTGGGTAAAGAAAGAATGACGCTGAAACTGATTAGAAAGAGGAAAAAGAATTGGTTGGGTCACTGGTTGAGAAGAAACTGCGTACTGAAGGATGCACTGGAAGGAATGGTGAACGGGAGAAGAGTTCGGGGTAGAAGAAGATATCAAATAATAGACGACATTAAGATATATAGGCCTAGATCGTATGTGGAGACTAAGAGGAAAGCAGAAAATAGAAAAGATTGGAGAATGCTGAGTTTGTAGTGAAAGACCTGTCTATAGACAGAGCACTTATGTATATATGTCCTGGATGCCTGAAATGTCGTGGCTGAGAACAGTCGCTATTTGAAAAGACTAGTCGATTCCATGCCCACTCGATTGCAAGATGTGATCGAGATGTGGGGAAGATAGACTAAATATTGAATCGTGGCTTTTTGTTTTATTTTTTGAACGCTTAATTGTTTGAATGTTCTAAGTCAGACGCCAGTAAGTTTGTTTTCTTTATGCCACGAAAGATATTTTTGTTGAGAATAAAATCTTTTTTTTCTTTCCATTTGCAGTCATAATGTCATAATAAATAATGGTAACTTGATGTTAATTAGTAAAATAATAATAAAAGAGACAGGAGCAATTATGTATATTTTCTCTCTCTCTCTTAAAAAAAACAAAACAAAAAAAGAACATAAAAAGTACTAGGTTGTGTTCGAGCGCAGGACCTCACGAATACCAGACCGGAATGCTATCATTGCACTATAAAGTAACACAAAGAATACTTTAATTATAACTGTAGATATCAGGCAACGTGGTCCAACAACATGTAACATCGCCTGTCTCCGAATTGTAGCGAAGATACCCGAAGGGAACTTAGCTTCTATACTAGTTTCCACCTTATCAAGCGACTAAACAGGAAGTGACATCATGTTGCTGTGCTGTCAATAGAGGCTCGGTTGCCACATATATAATTTCTATTTCCACCGTCTTAAATTCTTCGCTTCCTTTTCATATTGAAGCACTCAGGAGATTTCATGCTTCTTTTAATCACAGTGTTAATAACACTTTTACACTCGCAATAACAGCGGCAATGATACATAACACGAAAGCAACTACATATAACACACGTGGCCTGGCGCCACAAGTTTGGCAACTTTGTCCCGGCGAACAAGAGAATATCGCACCCCGCTCGGTTGGCATTGCATTGCCAGTTGCCAGTTGCCTAATTTTGCTATTGTAAACGCCAGTGAAGATTTACGTTCTCACTCAATGTTGCAACACTGTACAAGCTACTCCTCTAGCCTGCACTCACTCCTCGCCTATAGAACTACTTCCTGTTACGTCGCTTTATAGTATAGAGAGCGGCCACTTTTTCTTTTGACAACTGATATAATATGGTCACGTTAACAATGGTTATGCTCCGGTCCAGACAAAACAACAAAGAAATATATTAATTATAATGAAATAAAGCAAGTTCACTTAAGATAATACAAATGATCAACCTGTTAAGAGAAAATTAAATATTTGTCATTTCAAATAACCTAACGTACTCGCATATGAAAGTACAGTGACAGAAAAAAAAATGGCCCGCCTGAATTTTCTAGGTTTCAGATTCAACGCATTGCGCATGCTCAGTGCTCCAAAGCAGTGTACGCACGAGATCGCTTCCGCAGTTATTGAAATTTATTTTACTTCGATTATTATTATTATTATCGTAACCCGAGAGGCATTTGAAAAGATGATACGAAAATTGGGATGCAGTAATAGTAGATGAATATGCAGTAAATACTCGTAGGATGATGGTAAACGAAATTAACCTGTACAATTAATTAAAAAAATCTTTTCTCAACAGTATCCGAACCCTGAACTTACAATGAAGTTTGATAATAACTTTACTTTAGCGGCACCAGCTTACATATTCCCTCATCTAACCCACTCTGACCTTCTCACTTTCCTGAGCCTTATAACACTTAAATATCCTCTCATCTAACCCACTCTAACCTTGTCACATTCCTGTGCCTCGTGTTATTTACATAGTATCTCCTAATCTCACCCACCATAATCTTATAATATTCCTTGATCTCGTGTCACTGTTAGCTATCCCCTCATCTAAACCACTCTAACCTTGTCACATTCCTGGACCTCATGTTATTTAGCATCTCCTCATCTTACTCACTATAATCTATCACATTGTTCGATCTTATGTCACTATTAGCTATACCCTCATCTAAACCACTCTAACCTTGTCACATTTCTGGACCTCATGTTATTTAGCATCTCCTCATCTTACTCACTATAATCTATCACATTGTTCGATCTTATGTCAATATTAGCTATCCCCTCATCTAACCCACTCTAACCTTGTCACATTCCTGGATCTCATGTTATTTAGCATCTCCTCATCTTACTCACTATAATCTATCACATTGTTCGATCTTATGTCACTATTAGCTATCCCCTCATCTAAACCACTCTAACCTTGTCACATTTCTGGACCTCATGTTATTTAGCATCTCCTCATCTTACTCACTATAATCTATCACATTGTTCGATCTTATGTCACTATTAGCTATCCCCTCATCTAACCCACTCTAACCTTGTCACATTCCTGGATCTCATGTTATTTAGCATCTCCTCATCTTACTCACTATAATCTATCACATTGTTCGATCTTATGTCACTATTAGCTATCCCCTCATCTAAACCACTCTAACCTTGTCACATTTCTGGACCTCATGTTATTTAGCATCTCCTCATCTTACTCACTATAATCTATCACATTGTTCGATCTTATGTCACTATTAGCTATCCCCTCATCTAACCCACTCTAACCTTGTCACATTCCTGGATCTCATGTTATTTAGCATCTCCTCATCTTACTCACCATAATCTATCACATTGTTCGATCTTATGTCACTGTTAGCTATCCCCTGATCTAACCCACTCTAACCTTATCACATTCCTGGACCTCATGTTACTTAGCATCTCCTCATCTTACTCACCATAATCTATCACATTGTTCGATCTTATGTCACTATTAGCTATCCCCTCATCTAACCCACTCTAACCTTGTCACATTCCTGGATCTCATGTTATTTAGCATCTCCTCATCTTACTCACCATAATCTATCACATTGTTCGATCTTATGTCACTGTTAGCTATCCCCTGATCTAACCCACTCTAACCTTATCACATTCCTGTATCTCATGTTACTTAGCATCTCCTTATCTTACTCACCATAATCTATCACATTCCTCGATTTCATGTCACTGTTAGCTATCCCCTCATCTAACCGACTCTAACCTTGTCACATTCCTGGATCTCATGTTACTTAGCATCTTCTTACTTACCCTCCATAATCTATCACATTCATCGATCTTACGTCAGTTAGTTATCCGCTCATCTAACCTACTCTAACCTTGTCACATTCCTGGGCCTCAAGTCACTTAGTTATCCCCTCATCTGTCCTAACCTAACCTTAGCTCGCAATATTGACGGAAAAACTTGCCGGCGAATTCTCAAACACCGTGCAACAAGATCTTCACAATCAGACGATACCACTAATTTGTGTCAAATACTGTAAATCCATGGTGTATTTAAAGTAAATAACACAGAGTTTTCTTGGAAGTAATTTAAAGTTTGTTTTTACAATTTCTCAGACTTTAGTACATGCCCAGACTATTGAAAAGTCATGAAATCATTTTGTATTATTTTATTACTAATTAAATGATTTAATTGATACTCACGACATTGACGAAAGTTCGTCTTTCTTGTAGATGTCCTTGTCATCCAACTAACACAATGTGGGACACGTTTAATTATTTGGATACACACTTTCCGTTTTGTATTTACATAACACTGGACACTAGAACAAGATTTCCTTTCGAACTTCACCACCTATTTGTCGAGATATTTCAGACTGATATTTTCCGACACTTCTTTTACGAATATTATCAACACAGATGTTCTTGCACAATTGTAATCATTACATAAAACAACTTCAACACTTTGTTGGTTATTTTACGTTCTCCATGGCCGACATTTCAGTAACACAATATTTTAAAAATGCAATCTAACATACAGCTAACACAAATGTTTATCTCGCTAAAACTGAGAATTAGGTACAGCAACTTTCAACCGTGCCGTTACGATGATAGCCAATTATAACTAAGTACTCGTACACATGTGCCAACATACGGACATAACATTTACCTGTGACGTCTTTGCCAGGAGAAACATTTTTTTTCCCCCTCTTTACCTTCGTCGTTCTTAATATTACTGAGAAATAGCGCCTTTGTTTGCGACAAGGTTGGTAGGGATAGATGAGGAGATAAATTAGTCAGTAACTAGTTCTTCGCGAAAAAATGACACAAATGAATATTAGGTCTAGTATTTGAATAATGTTATTTTCGTTTCTCAAATTAGTCGAATTCAGCGATATTTCCCAGATACCATCATACTGCTCCTTAATTTTGCTGCCATAACGTGTTATGAAATCTCCGAAAACGTACATTTTCTTTTAGTACATTAAAAATCTGCCGTTATATTCCGTAAACTTGCATTTGACTAGTGCAGTGAATTCTTAAAGAATATAGTCACGAATTTTACTAGCAATATTTTGATTGTCATTTGTTTGGCATGGCTCGGTACGGCCCGGTGACTTTCCCAACAGTTCACTTGTTCCGTTTATCTCCGTAGTATCTAAGGTTAGAGACACAAAAATGATACAGTATAGCACCAAAAATTACGGTATAGATGGCGGATCTCATATACAGGGTGATTCACGAGGATTTACCGTCCTTTACGGAGCTTATTTCCGAAGATATTCTGAGCAAAAAATGTCATATAAGCATGGGTCCTATTCTCAATATTTACAGAGTTACGTTTCGTTATTGGAACGCATTGCTGTGAACGCGTGATCTTGGTCAGTGTGCAGTCAGCAGCCAGCGCGAGCGCTACGGAAATCAAAGATAGCCGTATGCAGTTACGTAGAGCGACGAGTGCCGTTCACAAGTTTGCGGCCAAGTGTACTCAAGCGGCTGGCGACATTTTTTTTAATGTGTTTAAACTCTCCAAGGCTGACCAAGATCACGAAATTAGGATGCAAAATTTAACTGCAAATAATTAAGTCGGTGGAAGTGGTGTGATTTGTAATAATTGTTATGATAAGTGCGTAAGAATAATGGAATTTTCTAGTTAAAAATAGAAAAAGACGTCTGTACGAAGCAACTAAGGAGTTCACAGCACATTTTTAGCCCCATAATACTTGCCAATTAAAGAAATGGTATTTCTGAATGGTTCATTCTCTATTTGTATTATTCTTTTACCTTCCAACTAAAGAAAAAACGTATTTTAGAAACAACTTTAAATTAGTGTAACTCTGAAAATATTGAGAATAGGAACTATGTTTATATGACATTTTTTGCTCAAAATGTCTTCAGAAATAAGCTCCGTAAAACACGGTAAATCCTCGTGAATCACTCTGTATGTATCGATGACCCAGAATCAGATTGTTCTAAGTCCATTTTACTATTTTTTTTTAGGAGAGCTATTTTAAGCTCATGACATTCGAAGCTTCATGAAAAACAATTTGGAATAAATTCATAGCGACCTTACGGAGAGGGATATTTATAATTTTGTTCGATTCACATATGCAGACAAGAAATGGAACACAATGAAACACAGATTTCTTTCTTATAAAAAGTTGGACTTAGTACAGTCTGGTTCTCAGCCATATATATACATATATATTATATATTATTATTATTATTATTATAATTATTATTATTATTATTATTATTATTATTATTATTATTATTATTATTATTATTATTATTAGCCACAAAATTTGTATTTTGCAAAGACTTCCTGCATTGAAAAAAATGGTTTACGAATACAATATAGGCTATACAGGGTCTTTCAAAAGTATTGGTCAATAATTTACAGATGAGAAGTACAATATATATATATATATATATATATATATATATATATATGGTTATTTAACGATACTATATAAACTCCGAGGTCATATTTAGCGTTGATGAGATTGGTTATAACAGGATTGTATTTGGGGAGATAAGACCGAGGATTCGCCATATACGATTTGATATTCGCCTTAGGGTTGGGAGAAAACCTCGGAAAAAGACCAACTAGGTAATTAGGTCAAACAGGAATTGAACCCATGCCTTAGCGCAGTTATGGATAAGCAAGCAAATGCGCCTACCACCTGAGCTATCTCGGTGACCTTCGTCTGCATAAATTAGTAATACGTGATATGCATATAGTGTGTAATAGGCAAATCGGACAGTGAAAGGAAAAATGATTATTCGCTTTCAGAAATAAGAGACTGAAATTTAATTGCGTTCATTAAATTACATACATCATTTAAAACATGTGACATTACAGTATTTATAGACAATACTCCCTTCAGGAGAATGCAGGGATAGTACCAATTTCAAGGACCATGACACGATTCCTTCCCAATCTCATTAACTTTTCATCATCACTTCTCATTTATTATCCTATTATCTCCCTACGACAGGTCTGCCACCTGTCCGATGGAGTAGCGTATTCGGCAAAGCTGTGCTCGGTGAGTACGACGGTAAACAACTGTGATGTAGAAAAATTCGGACAAATTATTATTATTATTATTATTATTAGTCACAAAATTTGTATTTTGCAAAGCCTTCCTGCATTGAAACAAAATGGTTTACGAATACAATATGTGCTATACAGGGTGTTTCAAAAGTATTGGTCAATAATTTACAGATGAGAAGTACAAACTAACCCAAGCAAAGAACTCCAATACACATTGGTCCGCAAATTAACGGCTGTCAAGATAATGTACATTTTCTGTTGAGATTTCTTGCTGACTAAGAGCAGATGTGCAGACAACCCTAACTGAATTCTACCTGAAGAAGGGGTTCAAAATCCTGTACATGCATCTGAACGCAATGGCCTGCTAAACCTCTCGGGCAGTCCTAGAAGTCAGAAATGATATAATTATGGAGCTGCTTCTCATTTTGATCAGCAGATACCAAATAATCTGGAAGTTACCTTCGATTATCGTTGGATTGGACGAGGTGGACCTCTGTCACGATCTCGTGGGTTGCTGAATCTCATGCCGGTAGACTTTTTCTTAAGGCACTACATGAAAACCCTCGTTTGTGATATGAAACACCTGTTAGGGATGTAAAGATTCCCATCGACAGAATTACTGCAGTAATCGAGGATAGCCTATAGGAGCAATGTTGGCGTCTTCGAGCGCACACGACAAAGTCTCTTGCGACTCCTTCATCTTTATATCGAGGTTGGTGGTTGTGTATTTTGAACATATAATGTAATTTTATGAATTAAAACGCAAGTGATAGACCTATTTATTCTTTCTGATACATGTTTTCTTTATTCATTTTGTAACTTCTTAAGAACACATTTCTGACATATAGTATTTGTTCATTTTCAAGTCCACTGCAACTATGCAATGTTTGAGGAGGTACACTCCGTTTCTGGAATCTGTAAAATAAATCGACGCATTTGGGTGGAGCCGATGACAAGCTGAAGGGCAGGGCAATTCAATGCGGGAGTGCGTTTGGTGCTGCATCGTCTCACGACTGCTAAGAGGTAAGATGCGCGCGGCAGAAGGTGGTAAGTAGGGTGGCATTTTAGACGCCCGTCTTCAAGTAATGTTTGGACTGGCCCCTTTCACTCACTGCTTGCCCAAAGAACTTGTTTCGTCTCCTAAATTCTATAGATTCCAGAAATGGAGTTTAGTTCTTAGACACCCTATATATTACTAGTGAAATATGTAAACAAACACGGACTTTTCAAAATTCCGTGTATACTCGTATTTTAGTTAGTTTCTTTGAATTAAGTGTTTTGGTACAAATTTAAAAAATAAAGCTTTTTTATACTGAAGTAGGCTATTATGTAGTCCGCTGTGACATCATCTACGGAGAAGATATGATGCCGGAGTAAAACAAGCGTGCCGAGTACATGCGCCAGTATACTGTAATATTTAATAAAATTCGAAACATATAGTATGTATATGTACAAATAGGCCTACATTACTGTGGGGAGCTCACGAGATCAGCCCTGGTAGGAATGTGGAGTAATGCCAATCCTACACGCAGGCAACAGCCAGCGTAACGCCATTCTTGCTCGTAGAACGCGGCATAATGATACAGTACTAACTACATTACAGTAACTAACCAATGTGAAAACATTCGATCAACTTTTAAAATACAAACTAACAGTTTTAACTTATACAGCACATCGACACAGATCTAGTCTCAAACTAGTTGATATTTTCAGCCACAGTATAATTAAACGTCATGTGGTGGCAATGATGTAATCTGTTTAGTGTCATAAGACTCATAACTAGGGCTAGGATTTTGATGACCTATAAATCATGAAAAAATGTCCTAAAAACAATGCATTTATGACCTAAAAATCTTTTTTTAAAAATGCCCTTAAAAATGCTCTAAAAATTCATCTTGGCTTAGTAGGAAAAGAGGTTTTGTACTACTTAATATTTAGACTAGTAATTAAATTAAATTCTAGTACCGACATTTAAGTTTATTTAATTTTACATAATTTTTTTCTAAATAGTACACTTTAATTAATTATTTTACCTGATGTAGTTCCATGTAGTCCACCACAAGGCCACTCTTATCCGGAACTAGAAGGTATATTGAAGGGGTGGTTGAACGGATCCATTAAATGGGGTGTACTAGGTTAAAATGGTAATATTTGTATAGAAAAACGATTAAAATATTATACAAAATATAAAAACGATTAAGATATTATACAAAATAAATGGGTATTAATGGACAAAATATGTAGAGAAAATATCAAAGGAAATAAACATTATTTTACATTAATAATTGAGATTTATGGCCAAAATTAAATGAAAAT
This sequence comes from Periplaneta americana, assembly GCF_040183065.1. Classification (NCBI taxonomy): domain Eukaryota; kingdom Metazoa; phylum Arthropoda; class Insecta; order Blattodea; family Blattidae; genus Periplaneta; species Periplaneta americana. Next base: position 96,563,947 of record NC_091128.1, read on the forward strand.
GCCTAAAAAATGACCGAATAAAACAAAAAATGCTCTTATGAGTTGAAACAGGCAAAAATAACAAATATGTCTTAAAACACTTAATTTGTCAAATAACATATAAATACTAAAACAACTATGTTTCTGGCTTACTAGAAAAAAATATGCAATTTCATCAATATCCTAGCCCTACTCATAACTCATAACAACGTATCTTATCTCTGGTCAGTTCTAGGAAGAGCGGTGCTCCATTCATCAATACACCTCCCAGAGACTTTCTCGTAAGCTCCGCGCAGTCCATTATGTTATTCGAAGGTAACTTGTGAACTGAGGATGTTCCGTTCCTTTTTATTTTATTTAGTTTAGAGCATCTTTAACTGATCCTTGAAAGTTTCATTACAGCTGCTTGGAGCTTACTAATATCTTTTTGTTTCGGTGTCCAGGTTCGAGACCCGTAATATTGAAGTCTAATCTTTGAAACGTTACACAGTTACAGTACTTTTTCTGTATCTATCATATACAAATGAGAAAGTAGAAGTCGTTCCATTCGAAATATAGGAATATCAGTGAATCAACTTAATATTAGGTAGTGTTATTATAGATGCCCTTCCGCGAATCAAACTTCACCCCCTGGCATTTCACTGTTCCATCCCTCTTCTCAACAACCACTCCCTTCCTTGATACATCACGTGGAAACCCAACCACCCACACCTCCTCTATAATCCCAATTCGAGCCACGAAATGTTTCTGGTCTAACCGTGATGCTGTGTTCTATGTAACGATACCTTCCCCAGAACCATAGCTCTTCCCAAGGAAGGGAACGACAAGACAACTTCAAGATGGACGGCGCCCCGCGCCGAGCGAGATGGCAACTGAGGGAGTGGCGAGAGAGACGGAGAAGAAGATCCTCGCGAAGAGGAGGGTTTGCGCTCCTCTCGAGATTTGTGTCCCCCGAGTTCACGGTGTCTGATCTGTGAGGAATTTAGTGCGGCCGTTCACCGGCCGATGTGCACAAGACGGCTGATGCTGACTACCGCCTGGGAGGGATTTTCGTACCAAAACCACGGCGGTAGCTGCACTGCAATCTAAACCTAACCTAATGGGACCGAGGTTTTCTTCACTCGTCTAATGGCGAAATCGGGAGGAAGAAGATGGAAAGGGATGGGTGGCAGTGCAGAGGGGAGTAGTCGAAGTGAAGAAGGGTAGCAGGGAGAGAGAGAAGATGGACGGTTTTAATGGGAACACACTATGAATCCTCGCGCACAAAGTCCTACACATAGTCCCATCCAACTTCGCCTCCACCTCCTTTTACCGTTATAAGTCTTGGAATGGGACAGTTCTGCGGACACGAAGGACTAGTAAGGACCTCTTCCCCCCTCCACCATCAATGCTACAGTGTTTCACTCTCTCTCCATTCGGGACTTGCTTTGAAAAGTCCAGGCGAAAGAGTGGCATATGTTCAAATTTTAGCTGCTGCGACTTGATTCACAGAAAACAGCAATTTATTGACAATAAATGTTTCATTGTCAGTGAGACCTATAAAGCACAGCCTATCATGATCTCCAATTCGCCATTAATTCTACTCCTTCTCTAATCCTCTTTTTATTATTATTCTTCTTATGCTACACTTCGTTCCTCTCTTTTTGACGCAGGACCACGTTTTTCTCCTCACTAGATATAGGGCGGGGGACAGAAACTTTGGAATTGACAGTCACATAAAAATACAATTCCCCCTTGTCCTTTTTACATTCTCCTTGTTCTCTTGAATTCCTCTCCTTCTCCTTGCCTTCCCCTTGTTCTCGTTGTCATTCATTCATTCATGGTGTTCTACCCAAGGGCAGGTCTTTCACTGCAAACCAGGCATTTTCCAATTTTTCAATTTCTTGCCTTCCTCTTAGTCTCCGCATATGATCCATATATCTTAATGTCATCTATCATCTGATATCTTCTTCTACCCCGAACTCTTCTCCCGTTCACCATTTCTTCCAGTGTATCCTTCAGTAGACAGTTTCTTCTCAACCAGTGACCCAGCCAATTCCTTTTCCTTTTGCTGATCAGTTTCAGTATCATCCTTTCTTCACCCACTCTGTCCAACACAGCTTCGTTTCTTATTCTGTCTGTCCAATTCACACGCTCCATGCTTCTCCATAACTACATTTCAAATGCTTCTAGTAGCTTCTCTTCACTTCGTCGTAATGTCCATCTTCCTGCCCCATACAATGTCACACTCCATACAAAGCACTTCACTAGTCTCTTCCTTAGTTCTTTTTCCAGAGGTCCGCAGAAGATGCTGCTTTTTCTATTAAAAGCTTCCTTTGCCATATGCTATTCTCCTTTTGACTTCTTGGCACTTATTTATTGTGGAGTTAAAAAGAGAATTTCAAATTTAGCAAGTAAATATCTTTTAAGGTTTAAAATAAACGCGATTGGTTGAAACTTGCACTAAAACTAGACGAAAGTGCAAGTTAAACCAACATAAATTAAATAGTTATATGATAGAACATTCGTTATTAAATTGTATATTTATTGTGCAGAATTAATAATTGTGTAGGCCTATATGTCAGTTTTAATTGTTAAGTTTATGTACTATTTTGTGAACTATTAATAAATATTATATTATACTCATTTTCTCACTATTTTCTATTACACTTTTCTTCCTCTCGTTTTCTTCTTGCACTTAAACCCCTTCACCTCTTCCTATAAGCTTATTTGTCAATTTTTCTCATTTTCATTTCCCCTTTGTTTTCCGATTGTTCTATCACTTTCAGACTTTACTGGAAGGAACACAATGAACTAAAGCAAAGGAGAAGGAAATAAATGAATAAATAAATAAATACGCATGTCTAAACATAATCACATAAAAAACACAGACACAATATACAGGATGTTTAAAAAATACGGGGCATAATTTCAGGTATGTATTTCCCACATGTAGACAATCAAAATAGTTCATTACAACATGTGTCCGGAAATGCTTCATTTCCGAGTTATGGCCTTCACAACATTGAAATTCACCGGAACGTTTTTCTTTCCGCAAGTCGTCATTACAGAAGATGTTCAAAATGTCCACCTCCTGCTTGAATACAGACCTCACATCGATGTCTCATTGACTGCTGCAAGAACCACTGACAGAACCTAACTCGTGCAGGGTAATCTGCTGGTGATAGGGCCTGTACACGTTGCAAATGATAAGGATACAATTGATACTCTTTCAACAGTCTCCAGATAGTCGTATGAGGAACATTGACTTGCAACGCTACCCTTCGTGTGCTGATAGAAGGAGTCATGTTCACAGCCTCCAGAATCTCCTCCTGTACTTCTGGAGTTGTAGATCTTGGTCGTCCCTTTCCCAAACCAGGAGAGTTAAATTTTCCATACTCGCACAGACGGTAATGGAGACGTACAAATGTCTTCCGATCTGGACATTGTCGCTGTGGGTACCTCTCCTGGTACAAACGACGAGCCAGCGCAGCATTGCCGTCCGCCTTACAGTACATGAAGTGTATCTCTACCAGCTCTTGATTTGAATAGGCCTACATGTCGCACAGTCTAACGCCTATACAACACTGAATGTAACCTTCGCCTCGAAATGAACTGTCAGAGTGCCCTCTTAATATCTCCTTTGACGGCAACGACCTGCGGAAAGAAAAACGTTTCGGTGAATTTTAATGTTGTGAAGGCCATAACTCGGAAATAAAGCATTTCCGGACACATGTTGTAATGAAATATTTTGATTGTCTACATGTGGGAAATACATACCTGAAATTATGCCCCGTATTTTTTAAACACCCTGTATATATATATATATATATATATATATATATATATATATATATATATGAAACAATTTAAAAATGACAAGCTGTATAGTAAATTATGAAACTAACCTCACCACCATCTTTTTCTGCCTTCCGTCTTCCTCTCCCTTTCGCCCCATCTTCCGTCTTGTTCACCTGCTAATCCTTCGGCTCCTGCTTTATGCTATTTTCGTCTTCCTCCTCCTCTTCATCCTCGTACATTGGACCTTTGGTTTCTAGTATCCACTACAGGGTTTCAGTATGTTTTTATGTAAACCTATGTTCTTTTACTTTATTATCTATACTTCAAGAATATCAATTCAGCAGGCAATTAACTTCACTCTCTGTGTGTACCTATATACCATTTATTAATGTCTTTTATTTATATTTCACATCAGAAGAATGGCAAGGCGGCCTATTTTTATTACCACAAATCAAAATTTAATCTATAAAATAATAATAATAGCGGTTACTTAACTGAAATGAGATGATGGAGATTTGTTGGGATGCCATAGGTTGCTCTTGGAGAAAACCCTTGTTTTACCTGGAATCACGGGCTTGTCCAACACAAAAATAAAAGGAGATGGAAACTATTTGGAAGACGAGAAGATAAATAGAAAGAGGATGGCAAAGAAGTAAAGAGAAAGAGAAGAGTAACAGAGAGGTTGGTGAGGAACATGAAGAAAGAAAGTGGGAAATAATGGCGAATAAATTCTACTCACATCTTATGAAGTGACATAAGATTTTGTACAAATACAAAGAAAAACTAAAGATAGGTAGCCTACCGATCTTATAAAAACTAATATCTAACCTAATAAAAAGGTGTAGCCTCTCATCCACTGAGTTAAATATCCATAAGCACAACATAAAGCAAAACTGAACTTCTTAGTGAGCAAAAGTAGGTATTTTATTATATAAGGATACCAATATTAACACCCTAATCTTTGAGGGTGACAGAATTATTACCCAAGAATCTAAAATAAGCTGCTGAAGTCTATTTTCTATTTGGATGAATTATGCAAAGAATATAATTTTAAGATATCAATCAAGAAGATAAAAAATAAAGCTTTTTAGGCAAATATTCAATCAGGCAAAAAGTAGTGAAAGAAAACCAATACTAGGCCAGAAAACACATTTAAAATGTTTAGGAATCAATATAAGTTATACAACAGAATCAGACATTTGAAATAAATTGAACAAATTCCAGGGTAATAGAAGAACAATTAATAGAACATTATAGAACAAAACCAGAAAAATTTTAATTAAGTTTTATAAAATATAAATAAATAATGGTTTATTTAACGACGCTCGCAACTGCCGAGGTTATATCAACGTCGTCAATGTGCCGGAATTTTGTCCCGCAGGAGTTATTTTACATGTCAGTAAATGTACTGACATGAGCCTTTCCCATTTAAGCACACTTAAATGCTATCGACCTGGGCGGGGATCGAACTCGCAACCTCGAGCACAGAAGGCGTGCGCTATACCAACTGTGCTACTCAGGCTGATTTTGTGAAATATACAACAACAGAAATGGAACATGGCAAAGACCATGAATTGAGCCTTTCAGAGCAGAAGTGGTTTAAGTCAAAATTGGGTAATGCGGTTTAAAGTAAAACTTCTGTAAAATACAGCGCAAAGTAGCAAATAATATGTCCTTCGTACTATCCACTGATTACTAATACTTTAAATAAATTAAATATTAATTGCTACTTTGCGCTGTATTTTACAGAATGTTTTAAATATTAATTGCTACTTTGCGCTGTATTTTACAGAATGTTTACTTTAACGCTCATTACCAATTTTTGACTTACACCACTTCTGCTCTCAACGGCTCAATTACTGACTTGTAGTCTGATTGATTGTCTCCTACAAGTATTGAAATATGATGTTCACAATATAATTTGTAAACTGTATCTATTAAGTTGGTGTAAAACATCGTAACTTTTCAAAATGTCTAGTAATTTCTTCCTATTAACTCTGCCAAATGCTTTTTAAAGTTGATAAATGTCAAACATGTTTCTATATTAAATTCACTCTATTTCTTTGTTAGTATTTGTAGTCTACAGTACCTAATCTTCTGTACATAATCCTCCTTTACAGAATCCATTTGCATCTTTTATTAATTTGTTTTTATAGAATGCATTTTTCCTCAGGTTGCGGATAGAGGAAACGGCCTCCAGATATGGAGGGTAGCTGCGAATATATTGAATAAGCAGTCGTGGACAGTCGATAAGGGATGGTCCTTCAGCTTGAGGGTTGGGCGAAGGGCTAAAAACCCATCACCGTAAAAATACAGCCATACAACAAGACCTTTGGGGAGGCCGAGACGTAGACGGGAGGATAATATTAAAATGGATTTGAGGGAGGTGAGATATGATGATAGAGACTTGATTAATCTTGCACAAGATAGGGACCGATGTGAGGGCGGCAATGAACCTGCGGATTCTTTAAAAGCCATTTGTAAGTAAGTAAGTAAGTAAGTAAGTAAGTAAGTAAGTAAGTAAGAATGCATTTTTGTTTTAATATTTTTGTGTAAACAAACATAATAACCTTTCAAAATGTCTAGTTATTTTTTTTTTCCTATTAACGTTGCCAAATGCCTTTTTAAAGTCGATAAATGCCATATATGTTTTCATATTAAATTCTCTCTGTTTCTCTGTTAATAGTTTTTAGTGTAAAGTAGGTCTACCCACCCTTCTGCACATAATCCTCCTGTACAGAATCCATTTGTATCTTTCAATAATAGTTTATTTTTATGGAATGCATAGCCTATAATTTTTGTTTTAAGAGTTTTGTGTAAAACTTGTAACCAGACTTTAAGATATTGACTAATAATAATAATAATAATAATAATAATAATAATAATAATAATAATAATAATAATAATAATAGGGAGCTAAATAAGGATAGGGGAAAGGAGGAGAAAAAGGGAATGACATAGAGGTGTAGTCTAAATCAGATAAATTAAGAAGAAATATAGAAAGGAGACGAAGAGTACAAAGTGGAAGAATAAAGGAGAAGAAAAAGGGATATGATGTTATGAATTAAAATAGAAGAAACTAAAGATACGAATCGTAATTGATCGTTCCTAATAGAGTGTAGCAAACGGCGGCAGAGAAGCGAAATGAACGTACAAAAATCTTGGAGAGTGGAAGCTGGAGTCACATGGTGCTTATAAGGTGTGCCTAGTTCTTGCCCCCGTCCCACACTCGAAGTTTATGTGTTCGCGCTATTGACGCGGCTGCTTTGAAGCATCTGTCTCGTTCCTGAAGGACAATCACGGGTTGCGCGGACAGTGACTTGCTGCGAGACGACCGACGACCAGTGAGTTTTTAGCCTCGCCATTATTCAATTAATTTTGTGTGAAGGTTGGCTGCAACTTTCAGTCCGTGTGGGAGATGTGGCTGTGGGTTCGAGCTCCGCTTAGGGCATGGATGTTTAGGCCCGTTACTAAACTTCCACAAGGCATTGTGACTTCTTACCGCTGATTATTGTTTTACACATTCTTAACTAATACAAAAGCGGGTAGTCCCATTATTTGGTTAACATGGCTCAAATAAACTGCTTAAGACAGTACAGCAGAAACTTAAATCAATCGGTCACATAAACTTGAAATTGATTCATTGAAATTCCAGACGGAAATAGGTAGGCCTAATTAAATGAAAAAATATAATTATTGCCAAAATGTTCACTTTCACATTATTATTATTATTATTATTATTATTATTATTATTATTATTATTATTATTATCATTATTATTGTTATTATTATATGAATTTAATTTATTTTTCTCCTTATTTTTCTATAAAAATGGTATATTACTTAACAATACGGATTTACATCAAGTCTCACAAATTATCCAGTATTTAGAAAACGTCTGAAAAAGTAACATGTGTCCAAAAATACTGACTTTTGAACCAGTGGTAAAATATGTTTCAGTTGTACTGTATGGTGACTTGGATGATCTTCCACATCTCCTTAATTCCATGTACTTGCTGATTTTTTTGTGCATACGTGTGTTTTAGGGTATGATGTAGGAGTACTGCTATGTATTATTAATATTATTGTTATTATTATTATTATTATTATTATTATTATTATATGAATATAATTTATTTTTCTCCTCATCTTCCTACAAAAAATGATATATTACTTAATAATATGGATTTACATCAAGTGTCACAAATTATTCAGCATTTAGAAAACGAATGAAAAAGTAACATAAATGTCCAAAATTACTGACTTTTGACCCAGTGGTAAAATATGTTTCAGATGTATGGTGACTTGGGTGATCTGTCACATCTCCTTGATTTCTGAGGCTATAGTCCCGTCGCTCTTATTTCCGGCAGCCAATCATGTTGCAGGTCGGCTACATTTAAACGTGTGCGTTTTGTGATTCGCTGTTGATGACGTTATGCATTTCCTAAGGCTCGATAAATACTTAATATAATCGCCCGCCATTTTGGCTCTTTCGTTGGCATTCGCAGAAAGCACACGAGGACGTTATTTGCTCAATCACAGTGCATTTGATTTATTATCATAGGCGCTAGGATATGATAATGTTTAACGGTGCGGCAAATAGATTCCTCGTCTGGTAGCTCGGCAAAGAAAGAACAAAAATGGCAAACGATACTACCTCCCTAGACTTTATAGAGCCTTCACTTCCTTAGGTATAAGCAAAGAGGAGTCATGTCAGGAATAACAGCGTCGCGACTATAATTCCATGTAGATACTTGTTTTTGGCATACGTGTGTTGTAGGGTATGATGTAAGGGTACTGCTATGTATTATTATTATCATTATTATTATTATTATTATTATTATTATTATTATTATTATTATTATTGGATGAAAGATTGGAGAATGCTGGGTTTGCAGTGAAAGACCTAGAATACTTACGAGTATGTATGTATGTGTGTCTGTATGTATGTAGTCGGCTTGGTTGGCGCAGTTGGTATAGCGCTGGTCTTCTGTACCCGAGGTTGCGGGTTCAATCCCGGGCCAGGTCGATGGCATTTAAGTGTGCTTAAATACGACAGGATCATGTCAGTAGTGTCAGTAGACTTACTGGCATGTAAAAGAACTCCTGCGGGAGAAAATTCCGGCACACCAGCGAGGCTGATATAAACTCGGCAGTTGCGAGCGTCGTTAAATAAAACATAACATCTATGTATGTATGTGTGCATTTTTATTTTATTTTAGTAGGTTATTTTACTGTGCTTTATCAGCATCTTAGATTATTTAGCGTCTGAATGAGATAAAGGTGATAATGCCCGTGAAATGAGTCCGGGGTCCAGCACCGAAAATTATCCAGCATTTGCTCATATTGGGTTGAGGGAAAACCCGGAAAAAAACCTCAACCAGGTAACTTGCCCCGACCAGGAATCGAACCCGGACAGCCTCGTTTCGCGGCCAGACGCGCTAGCCGTTACTCCACAGGTGTGGACTGTATGTATGTATGTATGTATGTATGTATGTATGTATTATTATTATTATTATTATTATTATTATTATTATTATTATTATTATTATTATTGAGTTGCATAGGCCAGTGAAGTACATTCTATAATGTCTTAACCCAAATCCCAGCCTCCTCTTCTCGAGGTGCAATCTGTTTTTACCATACGAATGAGGCTATGGAGGTAGCTACTTATAATCATTAGGCCTATATTATATAATAAGGAAAAGCAGTAGGCCTATGCATTAGTCTGCTCAGAAGCTGCAAGATGGCATTCCCACCATTGAATTTAAGGCTCCTTGTTAGAAACTAAAGGCCTTCTTTTGTCGTAAGCCTCTCCCTGTTCCACTTCCATCTGACATTTCTTGTTCTATTCGGCGAAAACGTAATACGGCGAACGCCAGTAGGGGAAGTTATCCCCACCCATATGAAATGTGCATTCGACACAACACTAGCCTATCACGTAGAGTGTGTGGTGAGCTTGTAGGGGAAAAGTGGAAAGGGGTCGTGGGCGGAGCTTAGCGTTCGCCGTATTACGTTTTTCCCTCTTTCTATTTCCTTAAAAATCTTAATATCACAATAATACCCAACTGTGAACAAAAACGCTTCACACAATTACAGGGATCCTACGAATCCCCTGTCACTTTTTTCACTTAGTCCTTTCATAAGCTGTAGAAAGAAAGTCTAACCCAAACATGTTCTAAACAACTCGCCGCAGTAATTTCCACTAATTTGAAAAGACACAAAAACAAGACAAATGTGACGTCTAAAACTTATGAAAGACAGGTTAATACCCACCGGAAATCAAACCCGGGCATGCAGAAATTTTAGCTGTGGAAGTTATCACTTGGGCCATAGTGGATATAGTACCAGATCACTGCTGAGCAGAAAGAATTCTTGAATTTCGATCTGAGCCGTTCATGCATTCAAGGGTAGCTATTACCGAAGGCTTCTTGAGTCTTAAATGGGTAACTTGTCTGCGGTTTGTAGAGAAATCTACTCCGCTCCTTAGTATCCAACAAGCAGTTGAATTTTCCATGTAATCTAAAGAGACGCGATCTCAAATGTTGGAGGAGTATAATATATCTTGGTGCTAGGAGAAGGACCACCACCGATTCGTGATAATACATACCGTGGAGTGAAGCGACAGAAACTTAGAAGAGGGCGGGGGAGTGGAGGAAAGCAATGTAAACAGAAAGAACATAAAAAGTAACCCACTCACTCACACGATTTTTATTGCTAAAAAATAAGAAAGCAGAAAAAAACATTGAAGTCATGTGAGAGGAAGAAGGCCGAACATTTGAAATGGCGGAAAAGTAAGATTTTATGGATCGCGCTACATTTCTATACAAAATGGCGAAAGAGAACGAAACTGATTTGGAAAAACATCAATGACACATGTGCCAACGGCTGAGATTTTTTAATCTTCACGAAGAACTCTCATTTCAGTTTGTTCGCATTTAGTCCCGTGTGCATAAATATTTGTTTATTTCCTTTTAATTTGTCATTCATTTAGGTCTATTATGTATTAATTCACTCTTATAGATCTTTATTTAATCCTCTTCCATCTCTTTTTCTATTCTCTCATTAATTTCTATCAATTGTCGTTGTTTAGTCAACTGTTCGAGGACAGGACAACCTCACAAGTGACACCAAGAATGCACAACTTATGAGGCAACTAGGCCAGGAGATAATAGGGAGGATGTCCAGTTCCTTTTCCCCTTTCCATTATTAATCTTCATTAATTTTCTCTTACTTCCTTGACCTTAATTCTTCTTCATTTCATTAATTTCTTCAGTTATTTCTGATAAATTTCTTCTTTGTTTGTTTTTTCCTTCTTTCTTTCTTCTTTCTTGCTTTTTCCTTTCTTTCTTTCTTTCTTTTTTCGTTTCCGTTTCTGTTTTTTTCCTTCATTATATTGGTTTTCTTAATACAATTATTACTTATTCTCCCGCTCTCCCTCAATTACTTCCTTTCTCTATAAATTTTTCTATCTTCATTTCTCTCTTTCTTTCTTTCTTTCTGTCTGTCTTTCTTTCTTCCTTTTCTTCTTTCATTAATTCATTTAGAATATGTTTCTTTGGCTCAGTTTTAACATTTCCTTCTTTAACTTTCCTGCACGCTTTCCTAAATTTTTCCTTCCTCTTTCTTCGTTACATTCTTTCTCTTATTCTTTCTTTCATAAATAATTCATTTAGTTTCCGTTTCTTTGTGTCTATGCTATTATCTTTCTACTTTTCTTTTATTTTCTTCCTTCCTATCTTACAATTTTCCTTCCTCAATTTATTTTCTTACTATTATTATTTTCTTTCCTTCATTCATAAATTTATTCAGTCAATGTTTATTAATATCTTTGATTTTAACTTTTTTTTCCTATGTCGTATGTTTTTCCTTTCTTTCTTTATACTTTTTTACTTTATATATAAAGTAAATAAAAAGTATATATATATATATTTGTTTCTTTCATTAATTCGTTCAGTATGTGCTTCTTGTCCCTTGCCTTTAACTTTCTTTCTTTATTTTACTGTATTTCCTTTCTGCCTTCCTTGCGCTTTATTTTCTTCCCCTTAGCCTATATTAATTCCTTCATTAATTTCATATTAGTAAGCTTCAACTTATTTGTAAGGCGCATCCTCACTCTTATAACAAACAACGAATTACTTCTTCCCGTTTACAAGAAACAAGATGCAACATCTGGGTCAAATCATAGTTTGTGTCATATAATATATAATACAGTGTATAACATTTTATTACAAATATTTCCTAATATTTGTAAAAGGAATGTACTCTATATAGGCACATGTTTAAAAAAGAAGTTATGATAAGTTTTAAAAAATAGTTTTCTAATTTATTCCTATTTTTATTTTTATTCATTACTAACCAAAATAATTAATGGTTACTAAAAAAATTCTACTTATTTATATTGTATTTTTCTGTACTAATTGTAATTAATAATCACTAAATGGTTCTATATCTTCTTTTTATTACATTTCTTGTTATTTGCTAATTTTAATTCGTAATTACTAAATGGTTCTATATCTTGTTTTAATGCATTTTTTTATTATTTTCTAATTTTAATTCATAATTATTAAATGGTTCTATATCTTGTTTTTATTACATTTTTTATTATTTACTAATTTTAATTAATAGCTACTAAACGATTGTATATCTTGTTTTAATTATAATTTTTTATTATTTGCTAGTTTTAATTAATAATTACTAAATGGTTCTATATCTTGTTTTCATGACATTTTTTTATTATTTGCTCACTTTAATTAATAATTACTAAATGGTAAACAGAAGAATTTAAATTCATCAACTTCATGAAACTTTAACCTTACTAATCTAGTGTAGGCCCTACTCATAATCTATAAAGTTAATTTCCATAGTAAACATTATAATTATGTACATTACTTCTCAGATTTAACGTATAATTATTCTCTTTAACAAATAATGAAATGTACAAAACAAACAAAGAAAGTGAAGTAATTATTTTAATCTCTTTAAATTACTTACTACAATAGTCTGTTATGCCTCTGATTGAGGTTCTGGTTGATATATAGGCCTACATCTATTATCAGGAAGTACAACTCACTTGACGATATGTCAGAGGAAGAACAATTGTTTGTATGCATCTGAGGGCTGGTTAGTGTAATATCTAGCTAGTCAGCGATGTGTACAATGGAGGGGAAAAGGAACTGGCCACCCTGCCATTAGCTCTTGGTCTAGTTGCCTCATAAGTGGTGCCTTGTTGGTGTCACTTGTGGGATTCAGAGCTGTCTTCGGACAGTTGACTAATCAACAAACAATAGTATGTTCGTCTGACGGCTTCTTATGTAAGAGGGTATAAAATCTGCAGAAACGTATTCAGCAATATGCAAACATTATGGCAACAATATTGTATTAACCGTGTTAAATTTTATAGGTGATTTATTATGTTTCAAATGGTACAACTACTGTTGCTGTTCAAGAACGTCCAGGAAGACCAGGTTATATTAGAACTAGTTTACCACAATCATTAATTCTTCATTCAATATTTCTTTTTACATCTTGGTTACACAACTTTTAACACTGTATCACTTCGGAATATGTATGATAAGACTTTCTTGTGTTAAATTTTAACGCACCTTATTTACATGCTTCGACCTATTTTTATGGGTCATCTTCAGAACTGGTCGTTGTTGGTCTTGGCGCCACTTGTTGTTTCCTGTGAGGGTGCGTTCGTAGTGTACAGTCAAAGAGTGTATGTGTTTTGAAATTGAGTTGTGTGTTGAGAATATCGTTGGGGTGTGTTTTCGTGTATCTGTATATTTCATATTGTTCTAGTGTGTTGAGTTTCTGGCTTTTTGGTTGGATGTGCTGTATTTCCAAGTCTTTGTTGATGTCTCTGTAGGTGTGGTTGGCATTTGTGAAGTGTTCTGCATATGTGGAGGTGTTTTGTGATTTTGTTATGGTTGTAATGTGTTCTTTGTAAAGTGTTTGAAATGATCTGCCTGACTGTCCTATGTAGAAATTGTTGCTGGTGTTACATTTGAGTTTGTATACGCCTGTGTGGTTGTATTTGTTTGTTTGTGTGTTGAGATGTTTTTGTAGAGTGTTATTTGTTCTGTATGCGATGTTGTAATTTAATTTCTTGAATGAGGTTGCAATTTTATGTGTGTTTTTGTTTTCGTATGTTAGTGTGATGTATTTTTTGTGTTCTTGTGTTTGTATTGTATTCTTCTGTTTTTTTTTTTGTGGTATGTTTTGTCTTACGTATCATGTTGTCTATTATGTTGGGGATGTATCTGTTTTCTTGTGCTATGTATTTGATTGTGTTTAGTTCTTCTTGATTTCTTTTTAACTACAGAGGTAATACAGATTTGAATAGAAACTGACACAAAGAATGCGGGATAATAATGGCAGAGGAAATTAAAGTATCTGGAGAAAACCTACCTTCTGGCTGCTGTCTTCACCACCACAGCCACAGGAACTGCCCGGGGTCGAAATCTTGTAGCCTTTGATGAGTTGTCAGTTGACTTATGAGACAGGTTACTTGGTGAACGTTGAACACTATTGTTTCTTATTTACTCTCTCATAGTTATATCTATCTGTAGGGCTACTGTTTTCATGACTAAAAGAACTTTGATCTTTTTTTGGTTATTTTACTATGCTTTATCAACAGCTATGGTTATCTAGCGTGTGAGTGAGATGAAGATGATAATGCCAGCGAGATGAGTTCAGGGTCCAGCACCGAAAGATGAGCAGCATTTGCTCTTAAAAATTTTAAATTATGGTTTATTTAACGACGCTCGTAACTGCCGAGATTATATCAGCGTGGTCGATCTGGTTGGCGAGTTGGTATAGCGCTGGCCTTCTATGCCCAAGGTTGCGGGTTCGATCCCGGGCCAGGTCGATGGCATTTAAATGTGCTTAAATGCGACAGGCTCGTGTCAGTAGATTTACTGGCATGTAAAAGAACTCCTGCGGGACAAAATTCCGGCACATCCGGCGACGCTGATATAACCTCTGCAATTGCGAGCGTCGTTAAATAAAACATAACAACATTTATATCAGCGTCGCCGGTGTATCGGAATTTTGTCCCGCAAAAGTTCCTTTACATGCGGGTAAATCTAATGACATGAGCCTGTCGCATTTAAGCACTACACTATCCAGGTCGACTCATTTACTTTTAATCAGTTGACGAAAACCCCGGAGAAAACCTTAACCAGGTAACTTCTTCCAGCCAGGATTTGAACTTGAGCCCGGTAGTTTCACGATCAGACGTGCTAACCTTTACTCCACAGCTGTAAATAACATTGATCTTATGGACGGAATCTTTTAAGTGGTAAGCCCGTTGTATACGACTGTTCTATTGACGATACGGTAAAATTCTATATTCTATATATATATATATATATATATATATATACAAAGTATAAATAAAAATGTAACCGAAGATCGTATGCGAAACAGAATTGACGTCACATCAGAAGTGTACAAGGAGAAAGTTATTGAACTTTTTTCAGGGGGATTTGGAAACAAATTGTGCCCTGAACAACCTCGACATGCACAAGCAACTGTGTTTCAACAAGATGGTGCGACGTGGTCATGGAAATGGAAGTCTACTCCAACAGCTGCTTACCGGTCAGCTGATTTCTAGACACTCAGATTTCCCATATACTTCATGAAGATCAGATTGGTCATTGTGTGATTGTTCTTGTTGGAGGTACTGAAAGAAGAGTGCTTCTTATCCATTCCTCGTAGTCTAGACGAACTTCGTGCAAACATTGGAAGACAAGTAGAACATATATTTGTACGATAGATATATCGTTGTGTACAAAATGTTACTAAAGTATCTCGGTTCCTTCCCTAAATAAAAACGGTTTTATATGAAACCTTTCACATCGTGCTTTACGAAAGATATTGATTTAATTCCCAATATGCTCAGTAATATCCTTTAAATGTGCAGAAATTTGATCGGTTCAAATCTCAGATTTTAAAATTCCTTTGCTGAACGAAAAGATACATTTGTTCGGATCAAATTTATAATCAAACTAAAATTCTTTCAATAATTTACTATCATAATACACTGCTCTCTTAAATTAATTGAGCATATTGGGAATTTAATCAATGGCTTTCACAAAACACGCTATGAAATGTTTCGTATAAAACAATTTGTATCTCGAAAAGGAAGCAAAAACGAGAAAAATTGTATTTAACTTTTTTGTTTGAAATATTTCAAAGGGCAATCCCTTTACGGTTCACTCTGTATATACAGAGAGTTCCTATGCTGACCGGTCCCAGTTAGTAATGTGCCGTCGGCATAGTGACGGTAGTTTGCGTATGTGTGTGTATCCATTGTTACAGTGGCTCCATGAGACAATTTTGGTCTAATTTTTTTGTTGCTCTTCTGCTCCAACTTGTCAAATTTCATGGATCTTATTCCGTCTGAATAAAGTTTTGTATATTATTTGAACTCTTAATTCTTTTCATCTGTATTCCGAAATTATATAATTTTTCTAAATGATGATGATGATGATTATTATTATTATTATTATTATTATTATTATTATTATTATTTCTTTCTTTCTTTGTACTATCAAATTTCCATGGATATTCATTTCACATTGAACTCAGGTGAAGTTCAATTAACTATCTAATCAACCTCTTTTAGAGACTAAATTACTGAAGTTGATTTTCTCAACAAAAACAGTGATAATAACAATAAAAATAATTATGTTATGGATATCAGTCAGTTTAAATATCGTCCATAGCTTAGGTCCGACGTTGTGATGATCCCACGACGTTGAAGTCCCATCATGTCTTTGTCTATTCCCAGTCGAAATTAGGGACTGTTTAACTCTTATGATGCAAGGTGTATGCTCATAGACGTTACTAATTTGCCGCTTTGCTTTCGAGTGTGCTAGTTGTGTTTCGATGGTACTGGTTATAAGTGTTGCCAATCTGACAATTTTAAACATATTATGAATGAACATTATTTACAGAATTTGTCACTTTTATAACATTGGTACTATTATTGAACTATAAAATCGTCTTTTTGTATAGCCGATTTACAATTTCAGTCGGAAATAAAGTAGCCATGTTAGCCACATTTGTTCAATTGGTCAGTAATTAGATATTGGCAATCCTATTGTCTGTGTAACATGAGATGTAGTTTCAATTTTTGCCACCTCTGCAACATTCGCTTATAAATTTAAAAAATAGTCTCTCGAAAGTGTACATTGAGTCAGAGATCTTTCTATGTTATTTGTCTATGGTCGAAATTCCATAGGATAGACGTTCGAAAATATACGTCAATATACATTATTATTATTATTATTATTATTATTATTATTATTATTATTATTACTTCCTTCTCACGGAAAACTACTTCCCTAAAATTTAATCATTCTCTTAATAATGTCATAGGTACTAGGAGAGATTGTATTAGAGATCTTGGTGTCTTACTTGATTCTAAATTATATTTCCATGATCATGTGCAAAATATTTATACCCATTCATTAAGAATGCTTGATCTAATTAGATCTATAACTTATTCTTTTTCTACTCCTATGAGTCTATTACTTTTATACTATATGATGGTTAGATCCAAGATTGAATATGCATCTGTAGTATGGAACTCTATTACCTCTACTGACTCAGCTAAATTGAAGAATCTTCAAAGGAAATTTATTTCCTTGTATTCTTATAGATTTTTACCTAATTCCGATGATTATAAATATGAGATTAACTGCAAATATTTTAATTGCTGTAGTTTATTTGCCAGACGTCAAGATCTTGATTATTTATTTTTTTGTAAAGTCATTAAGGGTGATAGGCCTATTGATTGTGAATCCTTCTTACGCAATATCAGTCTTCGTATTCCTGTAAGGGTTCAAGGTTTCATAAAACTTTTTACAATATAAATTCTAAATCTCTTTCTCCGGTCTGCAGATGTAATTAATTGTGGTTTATTTAACGACATTCGAAAATGCGGAGGTTATATCAGCGTCGCCGGTGTGCCGGAATTTTGTTCCACAGGAGTTCTTTTACACGCCAGTAAATCTACTGACATGATCCTATCGCATTTAAGCACATTTAAATGCCATCGACCTGTGTCGTGGTCGAACCCGCAACCTCGAGCACAGAAGGCCAGCGCTATACCAACTACGTTGCTCAGGCCGACTCTGCAGATGCAAAAAATATGCTCATTTGCATGGGTTGAACTTGAATCCATTTATTGTGCAGTATATATTATACTTTTTGGAGTTTTATGTCAGTTGTTATTAATTTATGTTTTTTGTTTAGATATGTATTATAATATTATTCTCATTATCTTTTATATCATTTCTATTATATTCATTTGTATAATACCACCCTTTCATGTTCAATTATCATTATTTTTAATTGTCATAATTTAAACATTATTCCTATGTACTTTTATTGTAATTTTTATCATTATTAATGTTTTTATTATTAAATTGCCATGTGCTGAACTATTTGCCCCTAGCTGTTGTACAACACATTAAATATTAGTAAATAAATATACATTATTATTATTATTATTATTATTATTATTATTATATTTGTGATTTTGTTGGTGATTATTAATTCTTAATTGACTTCTATTATATAAATAATACTTAATATGAAAGTACAATGTCGTGGTGAAACAGGCCTGATTGAAGGAATCTTCCACCATAAGTCCTTTATCCACCACAAATGTCACAGATCTGCTATGGATCGAGACACAGATTATGCTTAAAACCAGGTCTGCGACGTTTAAAGTCGACAAGATAAACATGTGTCAGAGTACACGATATTACAGGAAGACTCTTCTCGACAAAATGTGTGGAAGTAACGTACTTCATTACCACGAAGATTGCACACACGGATTGCTCATTTCTGCTGGCTGGTGACCTCCTCTGATCTTCAGTATCACTACTTGTCACTCTGTTAATTAACAGTGAACTATAAATCCCGGACAACAAACATTCGCAGAGTACAGGACAACACAATCAGTCCGCACGCGTCACCTGTCAACGTCTGCTCACGGCGCTCCAGTGGTGTCAAGATGGGACCTGCTGACTGTCATCCAGACTACCTGCACTAATTCTACATACTTCTTCCCTTAACAAGACATTTTGAACTAAAGTAACTTATTTTTTATGAACTGGCGTTATAAGAAACACTGGCTTGATAGTGAAATAGTGGACAGCGGAAGCAACAATAACGACGATAATAGTGAAAAATACAACAATGACGGCGACGCAAAGATAATGATAACTAAAAGAACGGATATGACAACAATGATAATAAAATAATACATTCCTGGCAATCATTACGATGTGAATGAAACCATGATAACCATAACGATAATAAAAACTATGGTTACAAAGAAAATAATAACTATAATAAAAATAAAGGTAATGAAAACCATAACAACAATAACTATTTGTTAATAATATGGCGAATAAAAAGTATGGTAACAATAAAACCCAACGACTTGAAAACTATGGTAAAACGACAATAATACTCATGATAACAATAATTTATTTCAATGGGAACTAAAACAATAACGATGAAAATAAGAACTATTGTATTAATTGCGAGAATAAGAGCTGCAATGTTACGTGCTTCCCCCCATTCAACGAAACAGAACAAAGACTGCAGCCGCAGTGCCCGCAGTCTGCATAATGTATCTCACAAATGAAGACGTAAAAATGCCGATAGTAAAGCAACCGGCGATCTTTCAAACCCGAGACTCAACGAATGGCGATGGCTCTTTACTGCAATGCTGAATATGAAGTATTTCTGGAGATTTCAGTCCTAATATTTTAATATGTATTGGCGTAATTTCGAAGACATTTATTATTATTATTATCATTATTATTATTGACCCCTGGTTGTTCTGCAGCATGTTAAATATTAGTCAATAAATAAATTAATAACAATAATGATAATAATTATTGTATTAGAGACTTCGGTGTATTAATTGACAATAAATTATATTTTCATAACCACATTGATTGTATTTACAACCATGCAATAAGAATGTTAGGAATAATTCGGTCAATTACTTATTCTTTTTCAACACCTGACTCTCTCTCTTTTAATACTATACTATACTATACTATACTATACTGTACTATAATATACTGTACTATAATATACTATACATTAGTGAGATGGAAACTCGAATATGCATCTGTAGTTTGGAACTCTATTACTAGTACTGATTCTGCAAAATTGGAAAATATTCAAAGGAAATTTATTTCATTATGTTCGTACAGATTTCTACCTAATAACTCCGGATATAACTATGATAAAAAATGCGAGCACTTTAAATGTCGAAATTTGTATGCTAGACGTCATGATCTCGATTACTTATTCTTATGTAAAGTCCATAAAGGTGACATTAATTGTCAATTTTTCTTAAACAGTGTCAGGCTTTTTATTCCTATTAAGGACATGAGACATCACAAACTCTTCTATATTAGAAATTCTAAATCTTCCTCGCCGGTCTCCAGATGTATTAAAAATGCTAACATACATGTAGGCGATTTCGATTCATTCAATGCATAGAAGTATTAGAACATGGCAATGTCTTTGCTATTATTATTTGCATAATCTTTCTACCCAAATTGATAATACTTTTGTAAGAATCAACTCCTTTCCATAAAATATTATAGTATTAATAATTCTTGTAAATTAATCATTGTAATCTATGTTCTTTTTGTTGTTATCTCAATTATTTAATTTGTACCATAGTTGTTAATTTTATTGTATTAATTGTATCACTGTGCTGGACTTTTATTGGCCAATGGCTGTTGTCCCGCACCTAAATATCAATAAACAAATAAATAATAATACTAATAATAATAATAATAATAATTATTATTATTATTATTATTATTATTATTATTATTACTATTATTATTAAAATCTCGATTTTTTTATTTTTAGTGTTATATTTTCATAAATTTAAGATCTTTTATAGGTCATTTTTCTGTGATTTTTAGGTCATCAACTTTCGATCCCTACTGATAATAGTAACTATAATAAAAATTATGATGACAGAATCAACAAATCTGTTATAACAACAACATCAATAAGAACTGTGATAATGATGACAGAAGAAATTGTGTCAATAATGATGGCTATAACCGGAATTAGGATATCAATAATGAACGACAATAAGAACTATACTAATCGTCATGAAAACAGTAATATTATAAAAATGACGAAGACAATAAATACTATAGCAATAACCATGTCGAGTGTATGATGACACTAACGAAAAGCATAACAAGAACTATGATTATTATTAGAACGTGAGAAAAGACTATGACAAAAATGAAGAAGACAAAAACTGTGATAATTACGACAAGTTAATAAGAATTATGACACTAACGACAACGAGCTAAGGACTATGATATTGATAACAACAACGACAACAGTAAGGACTAATAACAATAATGAAAACTATCATAAGAACTGTGATAATTACGACTCTTATAATTATGAGAAACGTGACAGTAATGAAACAATAAAAAAAATATAATTATGACAATGGTAAAAAATACAGTATGAGAACAAGAAGAACTACAATAAGACTTGTAATAGAAATAAGAACTGTAAAAATAATAATGATAACAATAATGACGACAATAATAGTAATCTTTACAACGGCAGCGATAATAAGAACTATGGTAACAAAACGGCAGTGACAACTATGATAATTACAACAATAAGAACTATGGTAACAATACCGAAAGCTATAAGAACTGTTATAAATACTACAATAATGTAAGAAGTGTAGCTATAACGAAGCAATAAGAAGTGTAATAATAAATTACGGCATCGGTAAGAAGAAATATGATAACATTAACGATTATAATAAGAACTATTAAAACTACAACAACGATAAGAAGAATTATGATACTAATGACTAGACTTCGTTGAATTGCCACACGCAGCATGCAATCAGGTTGCCGATGTACGGTAGTATAGAGGTGAGCGACCGCCCGGTCTCGTAGTATAAGCAGTTCATGTTAAGAGTTGTGACCGGTCCAAATAGAGCAGCTACAGCTAATGTATACCTATGTAAGCACTTGTTTTTGCATTACTGTGGTTGGAATAGTCAAAGCTTAACATTTGTTCAGTGCAGACAAGAATTCAATCAAACATACCACAATGAGAGTGTTACTGTTACAAACAATTGCCCCTGGAATACCCTTACCTCCGCGGCTAGCCTTGACCCGTTGGGGAACGTGGTTGGATTCTGTTAATTATTATGCAAAACATTACAGCAAAATAATGGAGGTAAATGATGCATTGAATAGCACAGACAGTTCCGCTGTTGCAGCTGTAAAATCATTGCCTTCTGAACAGCTATTGGAAGATATTCTGTTCATTGACTCTAATTTTAAAATCGTGTCCAAAAGCATCATCCTGTTAGAATCGTCTAAACTACAACTCTCAGAAGCCCTTAATATAGTGGATAAAGTATCACAAACCGTTATCCAAAATAGCAATTCACTAATTTCAGAAAAAGTGAAATGTAAGTTGAAAAACTTTATTGCTAAAACTTCTGCCTATTCACAACTTCGTATATTAAATTATGTGCTATCAGGTCACGACAAGACGTCTGGATTTGGTTGATACTAAAAAGTAGTGACTTTCCGTTCTTCAAATATGCACGTATTACATCGTGTGATGTTGAACGTACATTTCTCAATATAAAAACTGTTTAAGTGACCATCGGAGGAGATTACTTTGCAGTCGCTCAAAATGTACGTAACTCTTCACTGCAAGGCACATATTCAAGGATGATGTGAGTATCTTACATTAAATTTTAAGAGTTAATATATCTCACTATAAAATAATTGTGTATTTAGACCTACATGTTTAGACATTTCCTACTTCAATGATCATTTATTATATTTCTTGAATGCAGGATACAGGTTTTATTTTAACCGCAGTATACTGCTCAGTGTTTACATCAGAGGCATACTCCATCCGTTGCACGTCCCCTTCTAATACAGTCTATACCGCGTGCGCAGTAAACCTTTCGATTCTCGTGACAATTCCACGAAGTCTACTAATGACAATAAGAACTATGATAATGACAACGATAATAAGAATTATGATGATAATAATAATGACAATAAGAACTATGATAATGACAACGATAAGAAGAATTATGATACTAACGACAATAAGAACTATGATAATGACAACGATAATAAGAATTATGATAATAATGACAATAAAAAAACTATGATGACAACGATAATTACTATGACAACATTAAGGACAATAGGAAGAGTGTTATAATCATGATGACTATAATAACTATCGTAACAGTAACGACGAAAAAAGAATACTGTGATACAGACACCAATAACAAGAACTACGATGACAACAATAATAGCTGTGATATTACAACGGTAATAAGACTATGATAATAATAACAACGATAATAACTATTACAACATTAACGACAATATGAACTATTATAATTACGACAGCGATAATAACTATTATAAGAATGACAAGAAAAGAATTATCATACTAAAACAATGATAAGAACTATGATAATAATGACAAATAAAAACAATGATATTTACAATGATAAGTGCTATAACAATAACGACGAAAATAAGAACTATGATAACAATAACTACAATAAAATTATAACAATGATGACAAGAATGAAATAAAAATGACAATAGTGATAAGGACGATATTAAAAACAACTGCTTTAACATTTAAAATGCGTTGTTTGTGTCCTGCTTGAACAATATATTCTCAAGAATTTTCAAGTGTACTGTAGTTAATGATTATTGGTAATTATTTATTTAGCGTCCTTTTATAAAAGCAGAGAATATTGAATAACGATAAGCTGGCGATATAAAATATATTTTGGACACATTAGAGAGAAGAATAAGATATTGGGGAGATTTTATCAACACAAATAAATGTTTTATAAAGAATGAGAAGTTGTATGAAAGTGTATAAAACTAGAAATTATAACTAAATTTAAAATAGTTGTACAGAGAGTTTTCGTAGTTCTAATGATAAAATGAAGGCAGGATGGGATTTCGAGGAAGGTAACAAGAGATATGTTAATAAGTAAAGGAAAATTAGTACAGACAATAGAGTGTCATGTATTTGAACTTTATTTTATAATTATTTATAATTAACATTACATTGGAAGCTCCACGGCGTCGTATGTTTTTCATTATTTTTCATCATAATTTACATGTGGGAGAAGAAGAGAAAGTTGTCCTGTACAAAACACACTACTTATGATGACTTTTTCTTTCTATTCTTATAATGACTGGCGTAGTGTATTTTACGATATAAATTGCGACGTCACATAATTGTTGATGAATAATCACCATGGCGATATGAATATGTTTGTGATGAGAGATGTTCGTGATGATGATGAGAATTACACATTATGTCTGGAAAATATAGTTCATTCACAGAAAGAGTAGTATACAAGTTGCTTTGTGTTTTTTTTTTAATCTGATGTCTTAAACATATTTTTTTTTTTTTATTTTGGCCATTTACGCATTAAATTTGATCCATGTTACGAAATTATGTATACTTTTTTGTACAATTCTAAAATAATGATCATAAACGGACACCAATAAATGTACAATTCACTAAAAACTCATTCAATTTATTTATTTATTTCGTCAGTTGTTCTTAGTATAGCAAGAAAACCATCTTTTACATGTACTGATGAACATTCATAAGGCGGATGAGAGATGTAGCAAATAGAAACTAGAAGACATCGTAACACAGAGCTTTCTTCCTTTAAATATTTTTGATTTCTTGTAAAAACAAATGCTCTTTTTCCCCTTTACAACAGTTTCACAAAGTGTTGGTCTGCGCCAACCTAAGTCTAAAATGATTTAATATTTTTCTCGCGACTCACCCCAACACACTGTTCACTTTGTTGTCACCCAGAGTAATTTCTTCCACAACTTGCCTTTTCGCGTCTGGGGTATGTATGTGTGTGCCTGTGTGAGGGTGGACAGTACTCAAAAAGTACTAATCATCTCCAGTACCGTTGCCTGAGACTATATGTTCATTTTTTTTTCTGTGGGACCGAAATCTGCAGTGGCGATTAAAGTTTTAACCAGATTTCCAGGACTGTTCCATGGACTTGATTGGCCTGCTATAAAAATGTAACATGAAATGTGTTGGAGGGGTTAGCAGCTAAATAGAGATATAGACCTATATTAAATATTTTTAAATCTGCAGTAATGTTAACTACATTTACAGGACAAAAATCCTATGATACAGAAAGGAGTTCAGTAGATAAATACAGATACATATTAAACAATTTTTAAAAAGTCTACAGTAGCAATCACAGTTTTAATTACATTTATAGAGTTGTTTCTTAGATTTGATTGTTTTGGTGCAAAAATATAACACGGAATATCTTCAATATATTATACAGTATAGACTCTAGTAATTTCAGAAATATGTAGTAAAGAACATAATTTTAAGGCAGTGCGCATGATTAGAGGACGAGCGACCTGGTCTTCCTATAGATTTCATGCTACCTTAGTTCAAAAGTAGAATTCAAAGTAGGCTATCTTAAAAGAAATGGAGAATACAATTATTCATTTCAGAAATGTAAACTCTGATTAAAATGTCTAGATTTTCAATAATATTTTATTTGAATATTTATTTATTATATAAACTTTATTTATAAACTCATAATTTGTTAGACAGAATGTAGATAAAACGATACTCTTTAGAAAAACAGGTAAAAAATATATTACAAGAAGACGATGTAAAGATATAGACCTAAAAAATCTTTCTGACGCTAATAGCCTAATATCTCTTTAGAGTTAGGTCCGTAAACCTCGTGGGATTTTATTAGTGTTAAAATTTTACAGACAAAGCTATATTTGACCCCTTTTACAATTAGATTATCCCTTCTTCTTTTCAACGTTTATAATGGATCCAATTATTCCTTGAATTGATAACCAAGGGAAACAAATATTATTTCAAGCAATAATGTGAAGGAAAACAAATAGTTGTTTAATGTATTGCTCTGAAATATTAAAATGTTCATTGTTAAAAGGAAAATTCTAATCTGGTACATCTGTAACACTTCTACCATAGAACAATCCTGAAAATTTCTGTCGTAGGCAACATTACCTTTCTGTCTACGAGTTTGTAAATTATATGAAGGTACTTATATCTGTCTAAATTATATTCATATATATTTTTATGAAATTGTATAGGTAACAATATGTAGTAACAGTCATCTAGAAATTCAAGGGTTACACTGCAGTGAATCCATACTTAGAAAGCAGAACGTTCCTCATAATTATTATTACAGTTCATTTTATACTGTGACAAAATTTTTACATATAAATTTTAGTCTTCATGCTTTGAAAAAACAGGGGATGACCTAGAGCTTTAGATTAGAGTTATGTCTAAAAACTGAGTGCGTTAACTACTACAAACTTTGATATTGATGTAAATTTCATTAAACACTTCACAAATACAAAACTTCGCACATGGAAGTGTCTGTATTCAGCTCTGAGACTGGAATAGGAAAATGAATCAAGAGGTTTGCCATTGGCGATCATTTCTCTACCAAGACACTGCCAAACTATATAAAAAGAGTCTGGTTAATCTTTCGCTTCCCCGTGTTATGCTGTTACTTACTTCTTACTGTAAGAAGGAAGTTTGAATGTTTGTTGCATTGACAAAAATATTGAGGAAAAGTTTTTAAGTATCGGATTGTGCATGAATACGGATAATCTCCATTGAAATGTAAATCATTCTTTTAAATGTCTTGAATGTGACATTCCACAAGGTTATAACTTCTTGAACGAAAATATTGTTTGAGTAGAAAATCAAGAATCAAAATTGTATTGGACTGTTGCTGTACGAATGAACAATCTTAGAAAAAAGTTTTGTCGCACAGATACTGTATGTCCCAAAAAGAAGGCAGTGCGCATGACCAGATAACGAAACTTCAACGTGCTCATAATTTGTGTGTATGTTTTGTAAGCAATGTTCGCAAATATGATCATATTACCCCATCCCTGGAAGCAATAGGTTGGCTTAAAATAGATAAGAAAAGAAATTTACATTCACTTCTCTTTCTTTTCGAAATCTTGAACTTTTCTATTCCTTCGTACCTGTCGTCTCGCTTCACTTACCTTTCTTCCCACCATAATCTGAACACACGCTCTCGTCATGAAACAATACTAACAATACCATCCCATCGCACCTCTTCTTACTCATCCTCTTTCGCAATAGCCCTGCCAAGACTCTGGAATTGGCAACCTGCTAGCATCAGGGACTGTCGAAATAAAATTGAATTCAAACACAAACTTACTAGGCATTTGGTCAGTAATTGGGACTCGTTTAGACATGGTTTCTTGTAAATAGTTCTGTTAATCTATCACAAGATATTTCAATATTCGGTAATTTCATCACTATACAATTTTGTTATTCTAGGTTTAATTTGTTAATTCAGAAAATACAAAATATATTCTTTGTTCTTAACTTCTATGACAAATTGTCTAGCTTTCATTAATCAGGTAATCTTTTCGAACTTTTACTTTTATTGTAATTGTAAATTTAATATTAATTGTAATTTTATTCTCCATATTATAGTTGTAATCCCCTGATAGAGAGGCAAAGGCCTGACGGTCTTATCTCTACCAGGTTAAATAAATAAATACTACTAATATACAACGAAACAAAACTAATTTTATTACATCAATTAATCGTTCTCTTGTGAACCAGGTCGCTCGTCTCTGATCATGCGCAGAGCCTCCTAAACAAAACTAATTTTATTACATCAACTAGTCGTTCTCTTGTGAACCAGGTCGCTCGTCCTCTAATCATGTGCACTGCCTCCTTTCTGGGACTTATAAAGTATCTGTACGACAAAACTTTTTTCTAATACTGTACATATAAATTTTTGTTCCAATTTGACGTATGCAACGCTTTGGCTTGTCTATTCTATGCCCAGAATGGTACAGTCTTGCCGCTGTCTGTGAAATTAGAATTGGATATAACTACCACAAGCGTCAATAATTGAAGGGTTCAGAGTCATAGTGGGCCAAGCGCCATTTATTAAAAACGGAGAAAACAAGGGCTAAAGTTAAGTGAATACCATAGTTTAATGAAGATTGACATATAATTTAGTTTTAATGTGCACAATTTATATTATTTGCTATATGTTTCATTGAATTATGGTAAGCACTTAATTTTAACCCTTGTTTTTTTTTCCGTTTTTAATGTATGGCGCTTGGCCCACTATGGCTCTGACCGCTTCAATTTTAGTTCAATTCTTTTCTCGCGAGACAAGTATCTAGCGCATGCGGATAAAGACCGATGATGCAACGTGACGCACTGTATTTAATTGTCGTCTGTGGTTGAAATCACCCACTGTATCCACCTCACTAAAGCAGTTGTTTTGTGCCCTATTTTGTCACGTTTAAAACTACTCCAGTTCTAATTAACATGTTAGTGTTTCTTTTTAGTACATTTCCAGTCAGCTATCTCTGATTCTTTTCTTGTAAGGACTCAGAGCTGGGCAGAGAAGTGTTCTCTAAGAAACTATTGTAGCCCTCGAACTGTTTATAAGAGAGATGACTGCAAAGAAAGTAACATTTACTTATATTTGTCACTTAATTTGTTTTAAAATCGAGTGGTTGACATATATTATTAA
This sequence comes from Periplaneta americana, assembly GCF_040183065.1. Classification (NCBI taxonomy): domain Eukaryota; kingdom Metazoa; phylum Arthropoda; class Insecta; order Blattodea; family Blattidae; genus Periplaneta; species Periplaneta americana. Next base: position 96,592,394 of record NC_091128.1, read on the forward strand.
ATACAAACATACATATTTCGTTGGTTTCGCCACAACGGATTTCGATCCAGAAACGAATACGTCAATTGAATATTCATGTACAGTAATTTGATTTATCTTAAGACGGTTCAGTTTACATTTGTTTACATCAGCGATTTCCAACTAGTTTATCTATGACATTGCTATTAAGTAAGCAAGCACTGCAAAGCTAATGGATGCCGAGAAATCAATGTTGACTCTCTTTTTAGTGGCATAACTGAAATAGGAATACTTAAATTATACTATAATAATTATAATAACTTTTCCGTAACTTTCTAAAAATATACAAAAATAGTAGACTATAATCGCTTGTTTATTTAAGTTCCGTTTACTTTTTTAACTAAGTAAATTAAAGTTTATACTGATAGTTATATTTTGTTATCAGTTAAATGTATCGTATACACTATTCAGTAACACGTGGCTAAAAGGTGTATTATGCCCGAATAATTTTTATGTTCTCCGTTAAGATATTTACTGTATCAACAGTTCATGTTGCAGTTATTAGTTTTTCGAGTCAGATCATCACAAATTAAAATAGGAAACGAATGTAAGTCAGTACTTGTTTATAAATTAAAACATTTTTAAATTACTTAAAGATAAAATACCAGCACAATTGTGTGCATTCTTAAAAATATAGTAATACAAATTACATTAGTTTCCTATTACACTGGTACTTATTCTTCAATACACTACATTACTCTCCCTAATTTGCTCTGACCAATGCTCTGTGCCATTTCTCTGAAACGAAAAACGCGCCTCGACGTCATAAGTTCACAAGTTGGAAATCACTGGACTATATGCTTTTAAAATACACGCATTCTTATTTAATAATTAAGGGCTTTTCATACTCACATTCTTTGAATTTTCATTTCTCTAATAATTTAATTTAATTTAATATATTTTTGCCACAAAAGAAGTTTAGAGTTGCAGTATACAAAAATAAAAGTATGAAAAATATTTCGATTGTTTATGGATTTTGTTCTACTAATTAAAGTTGAGACTCAGGAAACGGTCTGAGAAATAACTTGCGATTGGGCATTGTGGTGTTACGGCCATGATGCCGGTTGAAGCAGGCCAACTGTGTCCCATAATTCAGTGAAGATATTGAGCGGAATATCAGCTGGATGGATGCTGGGATGTGCTCATTTGAACTCTGTTGAAAGTCATATAGAATTGTTTCTAAATGTCTTTTCGTAAGATTACATATATACACGTACATATGTATATACATTTCAGTTCGCATTTGTTTCTGTTGTTTTACATATAATTTCAACTATAAAACGAACCTGTTATATGTCTCCTGTTAGGAAGTTTTGTATGAGGGGAAGAGATAATTGAAAATTATCAACATGTTCAATAAAGTAAATAAAGAGGACGAAATAAAATTAAAATAAAAATCTATTTCCTTTTAAAAATTAAATATGACATTTTTGCTCAAAAGTTTGATGTTCGTTGAAACACAAAAATTGCACTTAATGTAAAAAATTGTTGTTCTTAACATGGCACTAGATTCTTTATTTACCACAGTTGCATTCACTCTTGCATCTTTCACACTCAAATTTACACGAATAAGTCCTCAGTTTTAAACTCTAGTTTTAAGAAAAAACATTAAAGACGACCTGAATTTTCGTATACGTCAAATTTGGTCAGGAGAATTGTATGTTAATACGAGATGACAAATATATATATATTTTTCGTTCCTCGTATAGCACGACCTTTCTTGTATTCGACTATCCTACATCTAGTTATTTTGATATCTTCCCACTTAATATTTTTCTTCCCGTTTTCGAAATAAAGCTAAAAAATATCCATTTCATTCTTATTTAGAGCAAATTGCGTACCTCGATGAGTTCAACTCTTTCTTTGATTCACCGCTAAGCGGTATTAAAAACAAGAATAGAAATAAACAGATTAATTTCAGTGACTATATAAGACGGGCGTAATTATATTCATTCTTAAGCAAAATTATTTTATAAGAGAGTTATATAAATGAAAAAAAAAAACAGGTATAGTTTATCGCACTGAATGATTTATGCAGCAGTCTGGTGTTGCTGTTTAAGGCTCATTCTTCCTGGCAACGGATAAGCGACCCAAGAGAAAACAGACAGGCCAGCACTTGACATATTGGCATACCCACACACACAACTAGGTTCCTTGCTTTGTTATTGTATAAGACACAGCCAACTAAAATTCCTGCAGCAAAAATATTAAACTGCAATTCCACTTGTCATAAAATCAATGCCAGTCTTGAAAAACAGACAACATTCTCTTTAGATAATTTAATGGATCTACAGTATAGGCTCGGATATTTTAAACTCTTTGGAACAGTTTTTAGTAACAATTAATTAAGTACGATGAAAAAATAAAAACAAAATTAAAAGTACATTAATCTTTTTCTCTTTTTCTGTAAATAATTTGGCACACTGTAATTAAGAAAATAGCCCTTCAAAATAGTTGACAATTGTTACTTTAAGTTTTGGTTTAATTTAGTAAAAATTTAAAACTATATAATAATGACAAAGAATCAATAAAAATTACAAATTTAATTACATTCCGAGTAATAAATAAAATCAGCTTTGGAATTAGGCTACAGTCGCCCTTTGACGTTTAAACATTTGCTGTGTACCAGAGAAACATTGTATTTTTTTCCCAATATTCTAATAGAAGATATAAGAAAAGAAATCTGTATGTAATTTATTTTTGGGGAGTATATTTACACTCAGTTTATTCTTATAAAATACGTTTCGGAATAGATAACGATCGTTATATCTTATGCGGTGATTGACATCCAAATTGTTTAGATAAAAATATGTAATAATTCTAAGATCAGAACAACAAAAATGAAAAGATCATAAGAAATAATTTGGATCATTTTTAGAAATGATTTATCTTAACGGAAAGAAAAAAAAATCAATGGGTTTAGTCTACGTATAAATGACGTGTGCAAAGCACCCTTGTAATAGTATTAAGTGTATATGAAATTGAAACGTATTCTGACAAAAATGTGATGTCGTTAATTGTGTTTCGTGATGGACGCCAGGGTTCAATGGTTGAAGAAAGAAATACAAGAATAAGGAGATGATGATTGTGATGACGATAATGATAATTATGTTTACAATTTAAATGTTTCTCATATTCATTTGTTTTTATTAGTACTGTAGTAATTATAAGCTTATAAGGGTGAAAGCAAAATTTGGATGAAAATTTAGAAGAAAAATGTATTTTACTTTGAGATTCATGTAGCGAACATATAAAAATATAATATTCAAATTCTAGAGTCTATTCCAGATAAGACAATACAGCTGATAATCATACCAACAAAGGCGACGAAATACAAAGATATTTATCGCTAGAAATAATGAACAAAAATGTATTTTGCATAGATATAATGAAGAGAAAATTGAGTCTTGAGGTTACTAATATTTTGTGAACATTCCCTTATTCTTTATTAACACGTTGATTTTGTCAGGGATGCTGGAAACCAAAGTTTGACACTTTCTTTGAATATTAGCATCATTTAGTCAGATATCAGACAGTGCTTAAATGCTTGTTGTAAGCCTCTTTTTGTTCACTTCCTTCTTCAGTATAGATAACAGATTTTCAATTACGTTCATGTCCGGTCATCTTGCAGGCCATGGGAGAATATCTTCTGCGGTATATAATTAAAACACCAGTAGTACCAACATAGCCAGTAAAAATATATTTAACCATTGGATAAATATACCAGAAGATGTAAACAATCATATTCACAACAGAGACTCTGTGAATTATACTGATAGTTGATATGACGAATTATATTATGTTTCCAAGAAAAAGTTTTAGTCCGTACAACCAGCTTCTAATTTCAGGCAATTTTCTCTGATTTTTTCCCTTAACTGTCTTCCCTTAACTAATATAAATATTGGTTTGTATACCTAATTATTCTCGAAAGGATTTACGTATTTATATTGTAATATTTGGTAGATTGCAATGAACTTGGAGCACGTTTAAAATCTTGTCAATCTTCGGTAATATAAAACAGTCTTTGACAAATCTTTTTCATTATTGATCAATCTCTGACAAGTTTTCTTACAAAATACTGAATTGGGAAACAATAATTTAGTAGATTATAATGAACTTGGAGCACGTTTAAAATCTTGTCAATCTTCGGTAATATAAAACAGTCTTTGACAAATCTTTTTCATTATTGATCAATCTCTGACAAGTTTTCTTACAAAATACTGAATTGGGAAACAATAATTTAGTAGATTATAATGAACTTGGAGCACGTTTAAAATCTTGTCAATCTTCGGTAATATAAAACAGTCTTTGACAAATCTTTTTCATTATTGATCAATCTCTGACAAGTTTTCTTACAAAGTACTGAATTGGAAAACAATTTTACATAGACTGCTCCAGCCAGTATTTAAATTTGGGGACTCTCTTGCCTACCCTGTGAGAAGAACTCGGAGAATCTGTAGGGGATAAAACTGATGCAGTTGACTGTACGCAGTGCCAATGCTCGATGCTTAGATTCATCTTTATGTGGTGCTGCTACTTGGTTTGAGAGGCTGGCGTGATTCAAGCCGTCGCTGTATACATAGCCGGCTACATAATGCGTCATAACAGCTTTAAATAAATAATGGGTTCCACAATAAATAAGTAAACCACTTTTCCTGAGTGGGCAGATATAATGTATTCTTGTCAGGTGAGAGGATAATGAAACGACGTCGAGAAGAGAGAGAGAGAAAAAAAAAAGACGAAAGAAAAAGAGCGAGAAGGATGATGCAAGACAAAAGAAGAAGGACAAGCAGAGAACAAGCCTTTCTTTAGCGCTTTTACTGGCATCTGTCGGGCTAATCTGTCAGAGGCGGCAGCTGTTTGGGGCATCAATCTCTCTCGTCAAGGTTCCTGCGTGCCACGAATATATTTTGTTGGCGTGGGTTTGCCCCCAAGTCAGTCTCATCTCTAGTTTTAAAAGTAGTTGATTGGCCAGTATATTATAAACCCAATGCAATTTATTATTACAAAAAAAAAAATGTCTGAGGGGGGTTGACATGATGTTTTTTTTTTTTTTTGTTGCTGATGCTGTTTCTAAGCAACACGGATAAAAACAAGCACGGTCGTAAAGTTGCGGTACATCCGCCATTATTTTGCGGTGAAATAAAAAAAAATAAACATCTTTAAAAATCACGTAATTTTAGACGTTAAGTTACAAGAGGTATTATAAAGATGCTTGCTATTATTTCAAATAATTGGAGTCTTCGAGAGCGGAACAAACAGCATGTTCTCTCTGGCATGACGTCTTTTACACGTCTATTGACCTGATCAGCCGTAGATGTGAGTTCAGAAATATCTTGAGTGTATACGAGGTCTTCCCTCCCCCTTCTCGATCCTTTTCAACATCGGGATGAATCTTCGATAGACTAAATGAATTTTGAGCCACGCTTCAATTTACGATATCCTTTCCCACGCTTCTTCTTTCTCCTAAAGGTGTTTAGCTACAATTAATATGAGTGCTAGTGCAAGCATGAAAACGATTAATTCATACGGCGCTTTCAACTTTTGAAGACCATTGCTCTGACTCTGAATCTAGAATTTCATCTTGACCTGATATCAAATAAAGACATAGTAAAACCACAGTCTAGTATATACAGTCACGAAGCTCAATACGTAGGGAATATGAATCCATAGATAGTTGCTAACCACTAGGATCGCTACTATCGCCTCATCACAGACAATGCGAAATAGTACAGGCACAGTCTGTTGTTCCTAGTACCCTCAACAACTCAATCTTCGTGACTGTATATACTATAGACTGTGGTAAAACTCCCGCAAAGTAATTAATTAATGAATTTGTTAATTTTTTGACATCTTCTAACATTTTAGTGAAATAACGAATAGTTATAGCTTACACATAGTACTTGAAGCTTATAATACCAAATGTAAATCGTAAATGTGAATAATAATAATAATAATAATAATAATAATAATAATAATAATAATAACGCCACGAGAATTTCAAGATAGAACATTCCAACATTCACAAAATTCAATTGCAGACAAATTCATATTCTGAGTACACATTCATACGGAAAGAATTTATAATAACGTCAATAGAAGATTGATTCTTTAGACGCTCGCTCTCCTACTAATCCTGATCCACGTAATAGTATCCAGGATACCTTGCGCAATGAGAACCATGGCGCTATAATGACCTTCAGTTGAGTGGTTTGCCCATTTATAACTCTTCTGCGCATAAACAATCATGATATAAATCAGCTGATAGAAGCTCAATAAATAAAACGGTTGTAATCTGCGTCTATAAATGTTGTACGCTATTTTTATAACTTGTATGTTAAGAAAATAGGCCGAACAGGCCGAAGGAATTAATTTCGTTATATAAAAGTTATAATTATTGCTAATTAAAAGAAGTGTGTAAATATAAAACGAACTTATGCAACTACTTCAGCGGCCCCAAAGATAGTTCATTCAAGAGAGCACGTGTTTACACATGCGCAGACACAGTCTACACGGATCGGGCTTCATATTTGACGGTAATTATAGTCAGCAATAGTGTCACTATAATGTGTAATATCGCTGGGATTCTTTCACGAAAACTAAACTAAAATACAAATTCTGTGAAATATATTATTGTGGTTTAATACTATTAATATTTTCAAGACAGACCCAGCTGTACATTAGTTGGTTATTTGACGTTGGTACACAAAAGGGTCAAGTTTGACTCGAACAGATTTTGTGGCATCTGTGGTGAAAAAAGGAGATATATGCAGATTTTCTCAAATCGCTTTCTATTTATTTCACTATTTTCAATCCAAAATTGCTCCAGAATCATGTTATCGTTTCTGAAAATATTTGTGATTGAAAGAAGTAACTTATTTTTTCTTAAAGAATGTCATCACATGGTATGTAGAATATGTTTTCAACAAATCTACATAATCTTATTTTCAGAATTAGGTTCGAATCATATGACATACCTAATTGAAGACTGCAAAGTAAAATCCAAGTCAATTGCATCCCTTCAATTAATGTCCAATGTGTAAAAATTTACGCTCTATTTTGAATGCAAGATGTAATTTTTTTTAACCACAGTTACCTGAAACGAATCATGACTATAAACATAACACAGTAATTCTACTCACACCCAACAACATATTCATAAAATAATTATAATACTAATCCTTATATACGGAATATGTTTAGGCCTACATGAAGAGAAATAGAGCGTAACTTTGTACACACCCGGTTGTAGATGTCTATTTGAAGATTTATGTGTGTTAAATGTTATGTTTTATTTAACGACGCTCGCAACTGCAGAGGTTATATCAGTGTTGCCGGATGTGCCGGAATTTTGTCCCGCAGGAGTTCTTTTACATGCCAGTAAATCTACCGACATGAGCCTGTCGCATTTAAGCACACTTAAATGCCATCGACCTGGCCCGGGATCGAATCCGCAACCTTGGGCATAGAAGGCCAGCGCTATACCAACTCGCCAACCAGGTTCGACACGATTCATGTGACTAACATAGGGTGACCAGACGTCCTCTTTTGTCCGGACATGTCTTCCTTTTTAGACCTTTGTCGGAGTCCGGGCGGATTAAAAGAAATCAAGAAATGTCCTTCTTTTCGTAACTTGTATGCCTGATATTTTGAAATTATCTGATTTGTTCCTTTTTCAAGTAATTTGCCTGTAGGTGGCAGCAGCATCGACGGAACGATTATAACTCTCTTTGGTCCTCCTTGTAATGGTCATTACTCAAAGATAGTAGTAAATCGAGAAATCGAGATGCGAATGTAAATCTAAATAGATATTTTCTGTCCTCTTCAAAAATTATAGTTTCCTTGACTTTCATATGTAGCTACGTAACTATAAAATCATTATCAATTTTTTTCATAACTATTTTGTAACAAAATAGATATTAACATACTTTTAAGTATGATATAAGCTTTAGATCTGTACTGTAAATATTTTGTAATAACATGAATGTTGACGTAATTTAAAGTATAACATAGACCACAGCCTAAATCTAAGTACATATTTTCTGTCCACTTTTTATGAACAATGTCCTCCTTTTTGAAGGTTTGTGTCCTCTTTTTTATCTTTGTGAATCTGGTCACACAAGACTAACAGATAGAATGGATTTTAAAGTACTACCTAAAGAATTTTACTACAAAAATTGACATGTTTAAATAGGCCAATTAAATTATATCCATAAGAGATAAATCAATGACTCGTTAGTACAGGGGCATCATTTTATTTTTACTTCAATTTTTATTGTACCTGAGTTTTTGAATGTACTTCACTCCCACCCCTTCTACTAACGAAATTCAACAGTCCTGCACACAGATCCAAGACCGCATATACAGTCATAGTAGCCTTACCGTCACAGTACGTTCCAAAAATATGTTCGCGTTTTCCAATGACGAAAGAGCTTTCAATATTGAATCATTTTCGCACATGTACTGTCGTCCATTTGCCTACGTCGCATTCCGGTTTTCCCCACCAGCTTCTATTCGCCTCTCTGTAAAGGCTAGTGGCTGGGCTGTCTTAGCTCTTTTCTGAGAACATTAATTTCTGTTAGGAATTGGACATCTACGTAATATTATACCCATACAACTGTTTAAAATAACTTAAATAAAAGGGGCTCGTAAGTAATTAACTGTCACGTGATTTCCCTCCTTTCTACGATCCTGCGACATAACCACTTGGACGGACAGTAGATAGCATGTCTAAGTAATTTTATCTTTTCGGATCGAGCAGAAGTGAAGATTGAATTTACAGTACGTAAACTACTCTTTTATAGAGTAGGTACAGAATTATTTCAATATGAGTTACTAGTATGAAGGACGAAACTGGTAATTGGAATTACACACATTAGAACTGAAGCCTGTATCGGAATGAACCGCCACCATTTTGAAAAATGTGTTTAAACATCCATATTATGATTATTTTTCAATTTAACTTCATTCTCTACAGTGTACGCTAATGTATAGACAGTATAATATACACTGCATAATGAATACTTCCGTATTAACAGCTCAGTTCGTGAGTAAAAACACTCATTGTTAATACTGTACTGTATTCTGATTAAACAAAAACCTAATGAAAATTATCAAACTCAAAAGCGTGATATTTCTTAGTTTACGTAAATGGATGAACTACTTTTCTTCTCTCCTATCCTAGTAAAGTGATTTGTTTGTATATTACGCCATGGAACTCCCGTCGTGGAAGGAGGTAGCAACCGTTGATCCAAAGGTATAGCCAGGTTAATATCAGAAATGTTAGTAAAAATAAAATGACGTCCCTGTATATTCTGGAGTGTTGACTGTGATAATTATTTAGAATGATGGTAGCGATAAAAAAAAATATGGTATGAAAACTTTTGTAAAACTCTATACGTAAGTCCAATACTTTTATCACATGTTTCTTCTGCAAACTATCACAACCGATTTTCCTGTCCTAGTTCTCACAGAATCTGTCCGACCTTTGAACCTTGTCCCGTGTAGTGAAAACTTGCCTACCGTGTTGGACCACTTGATTTTGATTTTTGGCGACGCATAACGTTACCAGCGATGTCGCAGACAGAGGAGGTGTCTGCACGGAGGACGGAGGTGGGACTCGGACTCGTCTCTTGTAAATCACGGGTGGACGGCCGTCATTAGACTGCGGAACCGGTCGAGCTGCGGCTTGTGTGGGCCGCGCTGCCGGACAGGTGAGCCTTCCCTCCGCACCTTCGCTCATTTTTGGGAACTCATCAAGTTGCAAGGGGGACAAATTGGTAATGAATCGGCTTTCCACTTCGAAGCTCCGGTGCAAACTTCCGGAGAGACGACTATACAATATTATGTATTACACAAACACGAAGTTGCGATACAATATCTCGGTTATTTAACGACGCTGTGTCAATTGCATGTGATAGCGAGATGAGTGCAAGGATTCGCCATGGAATTAACTAACGTTCGCCTTACAGTTAAGAAAAGGCTCGAGAACTAAACGAACCATGTAATCGGCCTAAGCGCAGCTTTGTAGTATGATTGATTCGATTTGCAGAATGGCACACAACAGTATAACTTTTCTAACTACACAAATTGCAGTCTAACTTCATGATTTAATTTAATTCTAACTTCTACTTCAAAATATATTTATACACACTAGGCCTAAAACACACTATCTACCAAAAAGTAATTGGGCACTGTTTTTTTCCCTTTTAGAATCTCGTTTTACCATCTTTTGTTGCTATAACAGCAGCCACCCTGTCAGGCATGCTCTCCACTAGTTTGTGTAGGATATCCACTGGAATGCGTCGCCATTCCTCTTGCAACATGGCACTCAGTTGGACAGTGGAAGTTGGCCGCATCTCCCGAGACCTCAATCGCAGGTCCAATTCATCCCAAAGGTGCTCAATGTGATTGAGATCAGGACTCTCTGCAGGCCAGTTCAACCGGTGAACATTATTGTCTGCATACCATTGCATAGTAGCCGCAGAAACATGGTGCCAACTTCCATTGTCCAACTGAGTGCCATGTTGCAAGAGGAATGGCGACGCATTCCAGTGGATATCCTACACAAACTAGTGGAGAGCATGCCTGACGGGGTGGCTGCTGTTATAGCAACAAGAGGTGGTACCACGAGGTTCTAAAGGGGTAAAAACAGTGCCCAATTACTTTTTGGTAGATAGTGTACTACAGCATTTTCTATTAACCTACTATACACTACAGATTAATCAGTAGGTCGATTAGATATTTTTTTGCCACTGCATGAAATATGTGAAGTCGAAGGTGAAGAAATGATCAGTAGTAGGACGGCATCAAACAGGTTTAAGAGATTCAATGATGGAGACTTTTAAGAAAAACATCCTTGGGAAGATGACCAGTTCTAGAGAATGAGACTATATTCACCAAACTGGATGAGCGGCCATTCACTAGCAGCAGTGAATTATTAGCAAAAGTTGGTGTTTCTAAGGCCACAGTCTGTTGCAATCTCATCAAATTTTTATTGTGTAAATGGTGAAGATTAGAACGAATGAATTTACCGAAGCACGTTATAGGAAAACAGTTTTGAGACGACCTAATATTTGGCCTACATAGGAATAAATTAAATTAAGATATTTTTGAAAAAAAAAATAATAAAAATTACGGATAATGAAATAAATAAAATGACTTCGAATAAATTTACTGGACCACAGAAGTAAGACTTTTCACCTAAACCAAAACTATACGCAAAACGATAAGTTAATATGTTACATTTTATTACAAACGTAAGCCTATATGAAAATGGCATCAAATAAGGTCTATAAAACCCTGAAAGATTCATGTAAGCGACTAGAATTAGGGAGCAGAAAAATACGAAAGATATTTCAGTGCAGAATGTAACGGAAAAATACATATTCGTAACATCGGAATACAATTGTCACCACATTGCTGGAGTGAAGGTCCCATTAGACAAATAATAGAATAATCTGAACCGTTTACATCTGAAATCTTAGTTGCAATTAAAAGTATACCGGCAGTACAAAGTTCTCTTATGCTAAAACCCCGTTTATTAATTGAGACCCGGAATCCAAGAGGGGCCCAAGTCCATTACATCAAACTTTTGGAAAATTTAAAAAAAAATGTTTGCTGTTGCTACAAAATGCCTCTGACTAATTATTTTTTGTTTCGTAAGTACATCTCCATTACATATTTTCATATAACCATGGCAACAAGCTTCTACTAATTATTTTACATGAGAAATAAATTTTGAAAGTGATTAAATATTGGGCCCCTCTTGGATTCCGAGTCTCAATTTTATAATCTTGCAGAATTTACCGTTTGCAGGAGATGAAACCTTGAATTCCTTTCGTTTTAGAGGTGGTAGAGTTAACGACAGCATAATAATAAAATACTGAAATCTATGTTCTCAAACAGCTTTCACTATGTACAGAAAAGATGGACGCGACAAAACAAGCAACAGAAATGAAATGCTGGAGAAAGAAAAAAAATATTCTTAGACAAACCTCAAAAGACTCTATAAAAATTGAAAATGGTCCCACTATTAAAACATACAATGGTTTCAAAGAAAATGGTTTCAACGTGTAGGCCTAAACAGAATGACAACAACCAGATCACCCAACATTTTAAGAAGCTACGTATCAAAATGAAGAAAACATGGAATAGGCCTACCAATCAAAAGACTTTTGAAAGAGGGAAGCTATAATAGGGCAGCAAGTGACTTAACTCCATGAAATCTGCGCCATGATGATGATGATGATGATGATGATGATGATGATGATGATGAAAGAAGGGAAATAGTAGACGAACAAAAAATAAATAATAAACACAAGATCAATTTTCACAAAATAAAACAAGTACTTTCCCGGTCACCGACAAGGCTGCGCTCAGGCGTGGGTTCGAATCTCACTTGGGATTTTATTCGTTAAAGAGTATTCTCTTATTCCTTAAATATAGCTCTCAAATGATTTGCCAAAATATCACCTCGCTATCACCAGTTTTACCAACGCTAAATGATATAGCAGATGATATAGCGTCGTAAAATAACCGAGTAACTAAATGTAGCTATAGAAAACTTTTTGTAAGACGAGAATGTAATACAGCATTAGAGGCCAATCGAAAAAAAAAAAAAAAAAGGAATGAAATGAAATGAAATGGAAGAATAGAGGAAAACACGTATTATACGGAACACATAAGCTTTTTAAAAATTGAACCCACGTAGCTGAAGAATATAACCTTAGTGTCGAGCTCAAATGATTCCGTTTTTGTTTAGTTTTGTTTCAATTATTGGCGCGAACTCATCTGGTAAGCGCTGAAAGGATATAAGGAACTGCACTTCACACTATAAGATAGCCTACATTCTTGGAAGGCACAGAATAAATAACAGACCGTTTATTTCACACACTTAACAACAAGAACATGTGATACATAGGAAGAGAAAGTATGTGAATGAAAAAAATTGTTGATAACCATAAAGAAGAAAATATGTAGTGAAGAATAGGATTAAACACTGAAAGAAAAGGAGATAGTACAGGAAAAGTAATTCTGTTACTGGTGATGACGACAATGAAGGTGAAGAAAATGTTGAAAGTGGAAAATTTTGGTTGCGAAGGAAAAGAAATGGAATGTCATTGTGAAAGAGAAGTAATGTTAGTGAAGATGACGAAGAGGCAGAAGGAAATATTGAAGATGTATGATTTTTGTTGACGGCAAAACGATTTTACTGGAAAAGGTTGCGTTAATTAAATTTATGGCCACGATAGTGTTCAAGAACAAAATTCTAAAGAAGCAGATGATGTTAACGAAACTACGGTTAAAGAAGAAGGAGGTTATATGATTGACGTGAAGTTGCTGAAAAAGTAGGCCTTATGATTGACGTGAAGTTGCTGAAAAAGTAGGTCTTATGATTGACATGAAGTTGCTGAAAAAGTGCGCCTTACTACTGACGTCAAGTTGCTGAAAAAGTAGGCCTTATGATTGACATGAAGTTACTGAAAAAGTACACCTTACGACTGACGTGAAGTTGCTGAAAAAGTAGGCCTTATGATTGACATGAATTTGCTGAAAAAGTGCGCCTTATGATTGACGTGAAATTGCTTGAGAAGTAGGCTTATACCATTCCAAAAAGAAAAGACGTTAATAAAGAAGATGGTGGTGTTGCTGAAAATGGAACTGGAGAAGAAGAAATTGTTGCAGTTTAGGAACATGCTGATGGCGAAGAAAGAAAGACGTTATTGTAAAAGAATATGTTACATAGACAACAATAGCCTCGTACATCTAAAACAAACGTGACAATTTTATTCCACCATTATAACTTGGTATGAGAAATAGTAACAAACTAAATCACTACAACCTAATTATGTTTCATGAGTACCGCAAGCCACTGAAAAAGACGTCACTAATGGTGAGCTAGGAGAGTTGAAATTTCTTTCTCTCCAGTTTCAATCAGCGTCAGTTCAGCTTCATCTTCAGACAAGCGGTTTAGCGTAATATCACCACAAATGACTAGCTATATAATTAACTATGTCTGAAAACCAGTGCAAGTGTCGTTTCTCTTGGGTCAAGGAAAAAAAAACATATCCATATTTTTTATTATTATAGTTTTTATTTAAAAAGAATCTGTTGTGGCACAGTCAGGTTCATCAAATGAATTTGGCAATGAAGGAAATATATATGTATATATATATATAAATTATAAGATGTTTCTCATATTTATTAAATTATTGTAAATTGACAGTTTATTAAGTCATAAATAGTCATACTACTTTGAAAAAAAAAACTCATGGGAGACATCACACAATCGCAGCCTGAAAACAGTATAGGCAGTTATTTGAGCGTTTCTTCGACCACGAACAAATGTCTGAACATAGAGGCAAGGAAAGAAATATAAACATCTAACAAAATAAAGGGAAAGATATATCTGAGCTAGCGTATACATTTTGTTTCTCATTTCTTGCATATTCTCGTTTTAAATATACATAAATTTGAGATTAATTAATTTCCTTTATTTAGTCAAAGAAGGAAGAATTGGATATTAAGAGATGCGTATACGAACGTGTTTTGTTATGCTATGTCTTTGTTGAGAATATTATATTCCCAATACTCTGCTCATCTCCCGTTTTTAGAGATTCTTTGACACAGATCCTGTTTTCAGCTAAAAGATATTTTAAAAATTTAAAAGAGAAATAGCGTTTCACATATTTCTCTGTTACATTTTTCTTTTCCGTTCATACCACATTTATATATATACACAAAATATGTACCTCAGCAGTACATGCACTGTTGTGTATTCCACAAAATACACCGGAAATATCTTATACAATGTTGAACAGTTCACATGAGCAACTCAACCATCTAGCGGCGATCTGTGACGTAATAAATAGGCTGATTAGCAGCCACGAGGAGACGAAGATAATCACGCTGGCTTGAACTTTGTTCCAAAAAATTAAAGTTCTTACATAATTCATCACAAATTTTTTATTATTTTATATCTTATGGTGACACAAATATGAAATGATAAGTGCCTCATTTTCCTAACAAATTCCTCCAAATATTTTTATTCTATATATATTCTAATATTATTACTTTATTTTAAATTTTACTCGCGGTTGCAAGATATGGTAGCATCACATTGTACTTCGCACGAATAGAACCAGTTGCTACGCAACCGCTCCTCCGAGCAGATTTTTTAATACTATTAATCATAAATTACTTTTTTTTTTAATTTTAGAACACCAACAGCACGAAGGAGTGGGGGAAAGGACTTTTTACAAGATCTACTTTAGAGGTGGGAGGAATGACAACTGGGAACAAATAATTTACAATAGCGGCATTCACTCGGGCTCTCACACGCGACCGCCAAGTTTTCCTCGTAAAATCTCACTGTGGTTACGAATATATGTACACGCACACAGACACACTCTACAGCTATACGTATTTGCTGGACAATTGTTTGGCCAGTTCTGTGTATTTGAGAAACTTGGAGTGTGGACTCTCTTCAAAGTTCGCTTGTTGTTGTGGGCTCTTGCCGCTGCCGGAGCCCGAGGCGCTACTCACGCTGTTGGCCGCGGAGGCCACCGCCGAGCTGTTGCCGACCTTGGAGGAGGAGCCGCTGGCACTGCCACCGGACTGCTGTTGCTGCTGTTGCTGCTGCTGGGCCTTTAGCGCCACCGGGTCGGGGATCACGCCGTCCTTCACGAAATGCATCTTGGAGAGGTGGTGCCGGTACGCTCCCTTCGAGATGAAAGGGGTATCACAGAAAGCGCACTTCATTATGGAGTCAGCCGTCATCACGGCGTCGTTGCACGCCCAACTAAAGGCTAGTATGGCTCCCGGAGCAGTACCGCTACCTCCGCCGGCCGCGGCCGAGCTCTGGGTGGACGCTGCTCCCGACGAGGCGGAGTGGTTGCCGCTGACGCCGGCGCCGGGCGTCGCCCCGGACCGACTCCCGCTCCCACCGTGTCGTTCAGTCTTGTCGCAGAGTTTCTGCAGTGCCGCCAGAGGGTGGCTGCTGGTCGTCCTCCCCGAGCTGGCGACGGCATCGCTGCCCCCGCCACCAGCGCCGCCCCCGGAGAGGCTGTCGAACATGGAGGAGAGAGCGCCCAGACTGGTGGAGGACTTTTTGTCGGGCCCCGCGGTGCTGCGTGGCGTCCCCGAGCGGTCGCTGCTGGCCGGACTGCTGGTGCTGTTGCGACACGGACTGCTAGGAACCGCCGCCGTCGACGCCGATGCCGCGCCTTCGCCCCCCGACGGCGTGAGAGGTGTCGCTTGCCGCGGGCTCATCCCCGGACTCGGCACGCTATTGCTGCTCCGCCTGTCTGTCACCTCCTCTCCGTCGTCGTCGCAGGCGCCCCCACTGGCGGGCGTCAGAGGCACGTCTTCCGCAGCCATCCTCCTTTGTCTCCCGCTGCTGTGGAAGCTACCTCTGTCGTCATCGTCCTCCTCTCCGTCCTCCATTTCCTCCTTTTTCACTATCACCTCCCTGCGACTACTCTTCCGACTGTCCTCTCTGTCCTCTTCCATTACTACCTCCTTCTTTATCATGTCCTCGTCAATGGATTCGTCATGACTGACCACTTTCGCAGATGGAGGCGTCTGGATGCGTTTCTCGGGTGTCGTACGCGGGGTAGAGCTCAGCAGTCGCTCAGCAGACTCGAGCTTGCGATCGGGCGTTAGGGACTCCGTCCTACCACCGCCTCCGCCCCTGTCCGACACGGAACTGGATTCGCTGCCACTCCGTTCCCTCCTATTGTAGTGGTGCTGTTGGTTGTGATGGTGGTGATGGTAGCTTCTCAAGATGTTCATAGTCTGCGCGTCGACTAGAGGCTTCGTGTAGTCCACACTCTCGTCTATGCCAAGCCGCTTCAGAATGCTGGAGCCCATGGGAGCGGAGCCGACGCCACCAGGACCAGCGCCGTAGGATGCGGCGCCATGCCTTGCTCTGGAGTCGAAGCTTTTCTCGATCAGCTTCTCGATTGCGTTGAGGACTGATGGAGAAGACGTGTCTCCGCCAGTCACGGAACCTGTAGTTCCACCTTCTTTGCTGCTACTGGACAGATCCGTTGCAAGAGATGGAGACCGGTGTTGACGGGCGGCGGGGGGCGTCGAATCCTCCCCTATGCTCTTCCTGCCCTCTCTTTCCACCATATGCTGCCCCATCACGACTGGCACATCTGGAGGAAGAACGTTACTTGACAAGAGCGCACTCTTCAACAAATTTCTCTGGTTGTTCCCGATGCTTCCTCCGCCTACACATTGCCGAATATGTTCTACAAAGATGGACGTCTCTATCTTATCACCACACTTTTCGCACGTTATCCTTCCCGCTGCCGGTGCTGCATCTCTCACAACTTTTCCACCAACGATCATGCCCCCTTCGCCATTCTTGAGTTCGTGTTGAGCCCTTTCGAGTTCTAATAATTTCCTCACCGGAAGTGACTTTTTACGTTTCTCCCGAGTTTGTCTTCGTCTTCCGCCACTCTCGGTGATTGATCGCATGATGTGTTCCTTGTAATGGGAGTTTTTGACCATGTGATTACTCAGTTCTTTAAGAGAACTAAACGCCTGGTCGCAGACTTTGCAGGTAAGGACAGCACTAACATGACTGCTGGCACCCCCCGGTCCCCCCGTAGTTGCACCACTCCCTGGCCCGCCTCCCGCCTTGCCCTCATCCGACGACTTCCAAGAAATGATCTGTTCTTGTGAGATTATATTGGTGTAATGTTGAGTCTGTTGCATATGGCTCGTCATCTCGGCCAGGGATCGGAAACTCTGTCCGCACCACATGCATTTGAGAATCTGTCTAGTTTGCTCTGCACCCTTTCCCAACCAGACATCCTGACCTCGGACTAGTTTCCTAGGCAACGGCATCGTCTCCTTTATGAGCAAATTGAGATCGGCTGTGGTTGGTTTGTTATTGCCCGCCATGGCTGCCGAAGCAGGTCCACTACTGGAGCTACTACTGTTTGTAGAAACAGACGGTGTTGATGTTGGTGGTTGTTGTTGGGGTGGCGGTGGCGGTGGAGGTTGAATTGGAGCTGCAGGAACATTCACACCACAGTGTTTGGCTTCTTTCATATGTGCCGTCATAGCCGCTAAGCTTGGAAAACTCTGCTTGCACCACACACATTTGAGAACGTCTTTCGCCTGGTCTGCACCCTTGTTGAGCCAGTGCGATTGCCACGCGCTATGTCGGCCACTGCTACCACCGCTCACGGGGACACCAGTACTTCCTCCGCTGTTGACTGACGGCCTGAACAAGTCGTCTCCTCCGAGTTTGCTCAGTTCGCTCATCTTTTCTAACGCTTTTGTGGCATCGCTTGGAGTTGGAACTCCACCAAAATGGGAACTCTGTTTCTCGTGCATCTTGATTTTCCCGTTCCAAATCGCATTATCACCAGGACCATGACTACTGTTGGAGGAATTGTTTTTCGGAGACAGACTGGCCGCAACAGCCGCTGCGAAGTATGGGAAGTGTGACGCCACGACTGGCGATGTCCAAGGAGACACGACTGACGGCTTGAAGTCCGAGGACAAGCGAGTGCTCTTGCGAGATGTGGGATGAGGACTAGGAGAAAGAGATGGTGCCGATAATGTCGCCGAAGGAGATTCATCGATACCTCGTTTCCTACTGGGTACTGACAGGTCTAAAGGACTGTTGTGCTGCGATTCTGATGGAAGTACTGGAGTTGTTGGCTTGCTGAGATTCAGCGCTGAGTCGCTATCTGTTTCGTCTCTCCCCGAGAGAGATTTTCCCCCACTTGAGGCCTTCTTCGTGCTGAAGTCCAGGACGGCAGTATCTGTTTCCATCGGCGATCTGAGGGGAGGAGGTGGCGGTGATATAACTATGTTACCAGCTAAAGGGAGGATAGGGGGAGATGAGGACGAGGATACGAGAGGCGAGACCGAGCCACGCGGGAGGACTGGAGGGAGGGGCGAGGTCATCAGCAGTCTGTGGTGCGTGTGTTGCGCCGCGGCTGCTGCTCCGAGGTAGGCTGCGATGGCCGCGGAATGAGGAGGAAGCAGCGCCGCCGACGCGGGCAGGGAGACGGCCACCGGGCTGATGGGTGCCGTGGGCGCCGTTGTGGCTGCGGGCATGACCGGCGCCGTCACGGAAATGCGCCCCCGTTCCGAGCACAGAGAATCGCGCGAAGGACACCGCGGCGGAATCGAGGACCCCCGCGAATCTCGGGACGGGCAGCGGGAGCCTGGAGTCTCCCTGGAACAAGTGAGCAGAAATACTCTGTCAGAGTTGACAATATTTTCAACACATCTTTCATATACCGGTAGTTATTTATAAGTGACGTTTACCCCTCCACTCCTGCTTTTCTGCAAAGAATAAGTAAATAAATATGAGAAGAGAAGCAGAAAAAAGAGAATCAGAGAAGAACGACAAAGCAAAATAATAGACGTAAAATATAAACAAAGAAACCTGATCAAAAAGAAACCAGAAAACAGAAGCAAAGAGAAGAAAATAAAAACGGATAACACAGTATCAGTAACAAATGAAATAACTACAAAGAAACGAAAAGAAACTAGGAATCAATAGGAAAATAAACAAGAAAACAGAAGCAAAATAGAAGTAGGAACTCATAATCAAAAGAAACAATAAAACAAGGCCAGAAAGAAGCAGGACATTAAAAGCAACAAGACCCAAGAAAGTAGAAGGCAAAAAGATGCAAAGAGACAAATTAAAACAGCAACTAAAAAGAAGTTGGAAGTCAAAAGAAAGAAGAAAAAAGAAAACGGAAGCAAGAAATCAAAATCAAAAAGAAACAAGAAAACAGAAGCAAAAAGGCGAAAAATAAAAATAAACATAAAAAGCAATTAAATAAACAGAAGCAAAAAAGCAAAAATCCAAATGAAAAGGAACAATGAAACAGAAGTCAAACATAAGGAAGAAATCAAGAGCAAAACAAACAAGAAAACAGAATCCATAAAGAAACAACAAATCAAAAGCGAAACGAAAAAAAGCGGAATGAAAAACGAAGCCAAAAATCAAAAACAAAAATAAATAAGAAAACAAAAGGGAAAAGAACTGAATATTCACAAGCAAAAATGTACAAGAAAATATAAGCAAAAGTTATGCAAGAAATTAAAAGTAAAAATAGACATGAAAATGAAAGCGAAAACAACCAAGGAAATACAGAAAAACCTACAAACAGAAATAGAAAAGGAACTTGATAAGATTGGCATGAAAGAAAGAAGAAAACAAGAATTTGAAATGAATAAGAAAAAAAGTATATACCGTAATAAAACAGAAGTTAAACATAATAACACGATAGGCCAACTGAAGGCAAATGAGAAACAGGGAATCAATCCAAAAAGAAGAAGGAAATCAAAATAAAAAGAAAGAAGAAAAACGGAAGAAAAAAACAAAAAAAGAAATAAAAAGCGAACACATATAAGAAAACAAAATAAATGGACATAAAAATGAAAAATATATCAAGAGAAACAACAAAGATAGAAGCAGATAAACACTAATGAAACTAGGAAACAATAACTTCAAAGGGACAATAAAATAGAAATATAAAATAAATTTGAAAATGGAAGCAGGAAACATAAAGTGAAAATGATGTAAACAAAAAAGAAACAAGTAAGACAAGTAACAACGAATCAAAAGCAAAAAGAAAGAACAAAACAGAATAAAAACAAAACAAAAAATTTAAACGATAAAAGTAAACAGAAACATGAGAAGTTAAACATGAAATAAACAAGGAAATAAAAATTTGAAAAAAAAAACAAGAAAATAGAAACGTAAATTAAATAAGAAAACAAAGTTAAAATATAAACAGAGAAACAGATACAAAAAAAAAAACAAAAAAACGGAAGCAAAATAGAAAAATAAACAATGATAAATTAGAAAACAACTGACCTCAATAAACACAGACATAGTTTGACACTTGATAGACGCCTAAAACGTCAAATCAATTAGGTTATCATTCAAATGTTCAAAGAAAAAATTAAGGTCTTTGAAGTGCATATTGGATAGAATCGAAACAGTTTCATTAAAGCTTAATTTTCATTTTAGCAATAATAAAATTAATCGTAATAATATCTTTGTATGGTTATGTTATACCACAGTCTAGAATATACAGTCACGAAGCTTGAGTTGTAAGGGTGCTAGGAACAACAGACTGTGCCGGTACTATTTCGCATTGTCTGTAATGAAGCGATATTAACGATCCTAGTGGTTAGCAACTATCTATGGATGCATATTTACTACGTATTGAGCTTCTTGACTGTATATACTAGACTGTGGTTATACTATTAATCATGTTTCTTTCACAGTCTTCTTTAGCAACAACTGAAATAACAACAATGATGCCAATAATTTTTTCTCACTGAGCTGCAAGGGTAACATAATCAAACTTCGGTATACTTTATTCTGGGCCATACTGTGCAAGATATATTCACAATTAATAGTATAATAAACCAGGATTCCTTCAAATAAAGGTCACAAGCTATGCTATATGGAATTTGGTGCGTCTCCTGTATAGCGACAAAGAATAGTGCAGCACATGCAGTGGCACATAGAATTTCAATTACTTACATACTGTATTTTCCAGTTTCGTGTATGTGGATCTCAATATTCCTTGCTGACACATGTCGCACATTACAGATTCTTTTGATTGAGGTACATGGAAATCATTTGCACGTGACTAGCACAGTCGTCACTCCCACCCCGTCTATTTTACATCTTATAATACGTCTCTTCTCTCGTGGTGACAGCATCTGTGTCTACTCGATAACTCTGACCTGATTCGGCTTCTGAATTTCTTTCTGACATCCTTATGATTTTCGCGTCATCAACATTTCTAAGTTGGTTTTTAAACTACAGCAAAAGTCCGAAACCCGGAATGTTCGGAGTTGGATCGATACGAATTCTCAGGCTGTATTTTCCAAATTCAAATTGAAGAAAATATAAGGAAGAGACGAACAGGTAAATCTTCACCGTTTATTTTCACTGGCAAACGAAGCATGTTTGCATTACGTACCGGCACTTCGAGTCCTGAAGTGTCCTAATAAAATAATTGCTATCAGACTCAAATCATGTTATTTTTAAATTACAACATTAGTACATTGTGAATTGATATCGTTTACCATTTGACTAAAAACTATAATGTAACTGCTTAATCGACAGAAAAATAGCTCATAAAAAGCTGTATTAGAGGTTTCCGTGTGTGTGTATTTATGGACTTTTTTTATTTTACCTATCCAAAGTAGTCCCATAAAAGTATTTGTGCAAAGAATTTAAATTTAGATTATTAATCTGGTAATCCTCGACAGATTAAAGTTTGAGAACACAGGTAGACTCTATACTGAAAAATATAACTCACAACTTCAAAATACACCAGAACACCTTTCTATTAGAAAAAAGTACACATTCAATGGAATGGGAAAACTGATTATGTTTACACAGAATAGGCCTTGTTATCATAAAAATAAATTTTGTATTTTTTAACTCTTTTCTTATAAGACGTACTGTACGGTTGGTAATACTGTGATACGAGTAATATTATGATAATTCTTTTTGAGAATTTATTACAATTTCACTGAGCGAGAAAAGGGCTGATTTTGTGCAGAAACTTGTCCACGAACATTCCCTTAATACGTTGACACAAAAACCCGATCTTCCTCTCGCTCAGTAAAATTGTAATAAATTTTCAAAAGAACAATTACAATATTACTCATATCACAATATTACCAACCTTTACCCCAGATAAAATATTTTTATTTTACCATTTAACTGGTTGTTTCATAATAATCAACTTTATTTTTTATAGATATATTAACCGCAAGCTAATGATTTCTTCACAATCGACATCAACTTACGGTTTTATTTTCTTGAACGGGCCACGATTTCAAAACTTATCGCTTTATTTTCCTTGAATGGTTATTATAAACCGGCATAATAACATTGAAGGTCACATTAAAGTATAAAACTGACTTACAGTATAATTAAGAAACATTGTAATTATTCAGATGTGATCGTTGTTAGCAAAGGTTACTTCACTTCGGAAGCACGACAATGACGTCAAACACGCAAGAAATCATTTAAAACCTGCTCAACATTACAGGCATATTAAATACATTTTACAAATTCAAGTGATACACTTTAAATACAAGAGTTAATACAATATTATGTATATATTAAAATACGAGTAGTTTATCGCATAATCAGATTGTTATTCTGGCACACTGTCAGATAGAAAATAGTGAAACATTCAATCACGCAGTCAGGTGAGTAGTGACACAGTGAGATGATTAGTTAGACATAGTCGAACATATACTTAAGAAGTCAGATAAAGAGGCGGTTAGCCAGACGTTAAAATAGTGAGATAGGCAAAAAGGTAGATGTGGGTATCCAGATATTCAAATAGATAGGCAGAGAGGGAGCTGTAGTTAGCCAGATACTCAAATAGTCAGATAGACAGAGAGGGAGATGTGGTTAGCCAGATATTCAAATAGATAGGCAGAGAGGGAGCTGTAGTTAGCCAGATACTCAAATAGTCAGATAGACAGAGAGGGAGATGTGGTTAGCCAGATATTCAAATAGATAGGCAGAGAGGGAGCTGTAGTTAGCCAGATACTCAAATAGTCAGATAGACAGAGAGGGAGATGTGGTTAGCCATATATTCAAATAGATAGGCAGAGAGGGAGCTGTAGTTAGCCAGATACTCAAATAGTCAGATAGACAGAGAGGGAGATGTGGTTAGCCAGATACTCAAATAATCAGATAGGCAGACAGATATTACAGTTCGCCAAATAGAGACATGTTTAGTAAGATATTAAAATAATCAGTGAGATATTCAAATAGATATCTAGACAGATGCTTAGTCAGATATCCAAACAGCTACTCAGATAGACAGATGGTTAGTCAAGTATTCAAGCAGTCAGACAGACAGATGATCAGGCAGACATTCAAATAATCAGGTACACAGATAGATATTTAGATATTCAGCCAGACTATCAGATGGTTGGTCAGACATACAAATATTCAGTCGGTCAGAAGGGCAGACAGACGGTCAGTCAAACATTCTTTAGAAAGACAGATGGTTACAAAGATATTCAAACAGTCAAAGAGACAGCCGAGTAGTCAGATATTCAAAGACAGATGGATAGTAAATTATTCAAATAGTCAATCAGATACACAGGAGGTTGGTCAGTTTTTCAAATAGTCAGTCGGACAGGCAGATGGTTAGTCAGATATTCAAAAAGTCAGAAAGGCTCATATTGAAATGTCAAATAGACAGGTATGGCAGTTAACTAGACATTCAAATTGTTAGTCAGACAGGCAGACAGTTAATAAAATATCCAGATAGTTAGAAAGATATTCAAATTGTTAGAGAAATAGACAGATAGCCAGATAATCAAATCGTTATCCAGGCAGACAAATGGTTATTCATATATTCAAATAGACAATCGGTTTGTCAGATATTCAAATAAATAATATGGTTTGTAAAATATTGAAATAATAATCCAGAAATACAGATGGGATGGTTAGTCGAACAGACAAATGGTTAGTAAGATACTCAAACAGTCAGTCAGAAAGACAGATGGTTATAAGATATTCAAGATAATCAGCAAATTCTGAACTGTAAGGGTGCTATTCATAGACATTTCGCAGCAGATACTTAGTCAGATACTTAGTCCAACAAACAAATGGTTAATGGTTCGACAGATAATCAGATTGTTTTTCAATCATGATTGTTAGTCAGGTATTCAGATGAGTAATCAGATTGTAGGGTAGTCATTCAGGCAGTTAATTGCTCATATAAACAGCTGATTAGATAGAGAATCGGTCGATTAGTCAATTAATGAGTCACTGAGTCAAATTAATACAAATAGGTAAATTCTTATAAGTTATTTACTTGACAATGAAAGCTTTTTCTCACGAGAAAATGCATTTACAAAATTTCTATTAAATAACAGTTTACTTTAAGTAATAAGTAATTAATACGTGGAAAACTGTAGTATTTACTTAATGAAGGAATGAACAATTCACAGAGTTCCGGTGTTATGCACATAGATGTCTTTATTCATACACAACAAACAAATTAGATTGCTATAGAATTTCTTTGCTTCACCCTACATTAATTAATTATAGCCGAATATTTTTTTTTCTGCTTTAGACAAAATACTGATAAAAACTAGTACGGTCTGTTGTTGTATTTCTTTTCATGGTGTATAGATAGAAAAGTAGTTATTTCATTCACAAACCTTCAAAATCTAACCTATTCAAATCAAATCTTTAGCAAACTTCAAGACTTGAAGTAGCCTATGTGTAAGTAATTACTGGATTGTTACAAGCAATTGCTCAGATATATTCAATATAATTTAAGTGCTTACTGGAAAATCATTCAAATATTTAACAAATTTAAATATGTGTAAGTCATTAATGGATTGTTACAATTGCTTAACTTTAATTCAACACAATTTACAATTTTATTGGAAATATAAGTCAAATTTTTAGCAAACTTAAATATATGTAAGTTATTAGTCGATTTTTACAAGTAACTGCTTAACTTTAGTACACAATTTAAGTGCTTACTTGAAAATTAGTTAAATCTTTAGTATGTACTTACTGGAAAAATAAGTCAAGTCTTTCATAATTTCAGCGTATGTAAGTAATTAGTGGATTGTTACATGTAATTATTGCTTAACTTAATTCAACACAATTTTAGTATTTACTATAAAAATAAGTCAAATGTTTAAAAACTTGAGTATGTGTAATTAGTGGATTTTTACAAGTAAATGCTTAACTTTATTCAACACAATTTAAATTTTTACTTGAAATATAAGCCAAATTGTTAGCAAAGTTAAGTATGTGTAAATAATTAGTGGATTTTTACAAGTAACTGTTAACTTTACAACACAATTTAAGTGCTTACGGGAAAAAATAAGTTATATCTTTAGTAGGTTTAGTTATGTTTAATAATTACTGGATTGTTATGATTTCTGCTTAACTTTATTCAACACTATTTAATCATTTATTGGAAAAATAAGTCGAATCTTTAATAACTTCAGTATGTGTTAAGTAATTACTGGACTATTACATGTAATTGCTTAACTTTATTCAACATAATTTATGTGTTTACTGGAAAAATTTTTTTCCAAATAAAAAATCAGTCATTAGTTTTTAATCAGCAAATTCTGAACTGTAAGGGTGCTATTCATAGACATTTCGCAGCACGCGCTACGAGCGTACTAAGCTAGCCCCGGCTATCCACTGGTTACTTGTACAGAATTCAAGTCATATCCTATCGCTAACACTGGTTTATGAATACGAAAAACGCTGATCATCCACCGGAAACCCGCGCTAAAAATGTCTATGAATACGACCCTAAGTTATTACTTAAATTTATTGAACCGTCTCAAAGTTTTTCCTGATACTCCATCAGTCATTCCTTCACAGTCAGTCAGTCAGTCAGTCAGTCAGCCAGTTAGTCAGTCAGTCAGTCAGCCAATCAGCGGGTAGCAGGGCTTCGCGTCAGCCAGACCGCCTGTTTGCGCTCGAAATGATATGGAAGAATGTGTGTAGCAGTTGTTGATTTACGATAATGGCGGACCACCAGTGCTAAATATTGCTCAGCGCTATGCTTTCCTTTCCTTTGCCATCGTCGTCGGCGTTATAGACGCCAAAGACAAGGACGAAGACAGAGAAAAACAAGAAAGATAGGAAAAAAGTGAGAAAGAAGAAAAGTAATTCCAACCAACCGTGCGCTGACTTTATAGATTGTGTCGTAGTTAAGACTTTTGAAAAAGTTATACAATATGTTGTTCGTCTTTTTTTTTTTCGATTGTTTTATACGACAGAATAAGATGTGAGCTGGCGTCGGTCACCTGGAGGATATTGGCACGATCGTAAGCAGTGCAGCTTCCGCGCACGAAGTATTACTTCTCCAGCG
This sequence comes from Periplaneta americana, assembly GCF_040183065.1. NCBI lineage: Eukaryota > Metazoa > Arthropoda > Insecta > Blattodea > Blattidae > Periplaneta > Periplaneta americana. Next base: position 96,619,312 of record NC_091128.1, read on the forward strand.
TTGCTACGCTGATCGTGTACAAATTGGTTTGAAAAGAAACTTGCACGGTAAAACTGATCTAAATTTTGAAGGAAACAGATCAGTAGAATTTGAAATTATCTTTATGAAGCCACGTAAGCTCGCTAGTGCTGCGACCACAACATTGGGCCGGTGATATGTTTTTACGTAATATCTTCCAATCACACAAATTGAAAACATTAAAGTTATTGAAGTTTTCAGAATTTGAATGGTTCAAAGTTCCTATTTCTGGCACTTCTTTTATTTATATTCTTCTCTATAGATCTCATAACATACTCAATCCATCTAAGGCGCCTGCTTATAACGTTGGCCACGAAATCGGATCATTTCAATATTTAATTCGTGGGTGCGCGGACAAAAGGGAATAAGTCACCTTTCAGCCAAAATTGAGTCAAGTCAACATTTCGACAGAGAAATGTGAGAAGAACACTGTGTAGAATGCAATAAGTCATAGCTTTGAAATTAAAGATGAAAGAGAATTTTGCATAGAGTTAAAAACTTGTTTCAGCGATCCTACATATTTCGCCAAAGTGTTTTTTCCTTTCTTTCAATTATCTCAAAACTTAGTTTTGGTGATTTATCCCCTTTTGTCCGCGCACACACAAATTTATTCCTTTCTCCATATAATTCTTCATTACCTAGCAACACGGTTCTTGTCCTTGGTTACTCCAAATGTTGTTCCACATTATCTTCCTTTCAAATGTTCATAATTTTGGCTCATCTATTTCCAGGTTTCATGCACAACAGAAAGAGCGGATATACTAAGAAAGAAAATGTTTATGTAAGAATGGATTTGCGAGTCAGTTAACCCTTAAATTCACAATGTATTCTAAAGGATACAACAGGTTAATAGGCTATATGCTATAGTTTTAATAGAACAAGAGAAAAAAAACACATGTATTCACCACGAGTTATATATTTATTTCCGTTTCTCAAAATTATTTAAGATGTGCCTACTTTTCGTTCTTTCAGTCCATAATTCGGTATGCTTTAATTTTCTGGGGAAATGGCACCAAATTGGAAGTGTCTTGATTCTGCAAAAGAAAACCATTAGAATTCTATGTCAATCAAACTATCTTGAACATTGTCCACCATACAGGTATTAACTGTCAAAATCTCTCTCTCGCTCTCTCTCTTTCTCTCTCTCTCTCTATTTATATATATATAATATACATACATATATATATATATATATATATATATATATATATATATATATATATATATACGACCTAGTCCTTTACACTCGACAAAATATAGACAATTACTCATTAGTAGCCAATATATATGATCATGAAATTAGAAATAGTGAACAAATTAATATTCCATAGGGTAAAGTTGCCTATTTCCATGATACACCTAATTCCGTGATAATTTTTTAAAATTGAATGTCAGTCAAAGCTTTGGCGTTCCATCACAGCGCCAGACATCTTTCTCAAAATATTATATCTTTCGCCTACTTTTGAGACACCGGTGAACTTCCTAGCAAGAAAACCAAACCTGTGACATTCAGTGAAAAAACCGCATCACGGAATTAGGAGTATCACGGAATTAGGCAACTTTACCCTACTGTAGATTACATAAAAGTAGTACAAATTTTTCTGTCATGGGAATGAAATTATATAATAAGCTTCCCAGTCAGTATTATAAGTTACCAACCAATAGTTTCAAAGCTAGATTTTATAATTGGCTTTTAATTAATCCTTTCTGCTCTGTAGATGAGTTTCTTAACATAAATTCATTCGAAATTATTTCTTTTTAATGAATAAAGTTACTTACATATAGTTACAAATATTACATTAAGAGTGAAGTGCTTTCCTTAATTTTTAGAATTTCAAAATGTTTTGTGTTTTCTTTCTAATTAAACTTTACTGTTTTCAATTATGTGTATTTCCAAATTTATGTTTTTTTTTCCCCCCTTCTGTATTGTGACGAAGCCTATCATTGTATGTTTAATAGCGTAATAAACTGAATCGAAATGAATTGAAGTATCTTACACAACTCGCTGGCACGAACAGTAAGTGAACACCTCTTTATCAGCATAGTATTTACTCATAGGAGTCGCAGGTCACAAAGGCCAGAGGAAGAGGGAACAGTGATTCATATTCCGAACGCAAATTTAACTTGGGCGCGTAATATGTATGTATGTATGTATGTATGTATGTATGTATTTTTAGTTGGTTATTTAACGAAGCTGTATCAACTACTAGGTTATTTAGCGTCGATGAGATTGGTGATAGCGAGATGGTATTTGGCGAGATGAGGCCGAGGATTCGCCACAGATTACCTGGCATTCACCTTACGGTTGGGGAAAACCCAACCAGGTAATCAGCCCAAGCGGGGATCGAAACCGCGCCCGAGCGCAACTTCAGACCGGCAGCTAAGCGCCTTAACCGACTGAGCTACGCAGGTGACCTGTATGTATGTAGGCCTATGTATGAGTGCACGTAATTTCCGTGGCGCAGTTTATTTTCGTGTGCTGCTCAGTCAGTTTTTATGTACTGTAGCTGGGGTCACTTCAGCACTCGCTACCTAATAGTAGACTGCAACATTCACTGGTTCGGCGCGATAGGTGATTATCTGGAACGCTGATAACACTCAATTAGCAGCAGTCAATCACGGCTGTGTTTGTGTCCTCAATCTATTTTTATTTCTCCTACCGAGCGTAGAGGGGACAAATGCTATAAGCTAACACATAATTCGAGACTCCATCGACCTGGAAAAATGAACCGTGTTTGCTGAGCTAGTGGAGTGAACGTTGACGGCTTCGATTGTAGTGAATGTTGACGAGTTCGATTGTAGGTAGGTGTGGTATGAATTGCAGGTGAGGGTTGGCCACTCGTATGAGCCTAGTGTTCTACATCCAAATTTTTGTTCCGACGAGATATGGTAAGATTTTCGTTTCGATGAGAAATGAGAAGCAGATCTTTCCTGTAGCACTCTAATTGAAAACTAGAATTCTTCCACGTGTCTGAAATCTACAGGCCTAAGGGCTAAGACACGGACTTTCCATTTTACTTCGCTTTCCGAAAGAAGCACTGCTAAGATTTCACTATGCATAAAATTCCATCGCTCTTGACTAAGTATGAACCCGAAAACCTCGTAAGCAATGACATGCAAGTGTGATAATAAATAGACATCAAAGACGACGATTCTGGTTAGGATACATATTTTATTTATGTTGGTTCTAAACGAAGTTATTATAATAAAATTCATCCAAAAATAAAGTAATAAAACATAATGAAAAATTACAGATAGGCTACAAAAAAGATTCAGTTACATTATAATAGAAATACGAAAATACTGAGCTTAATGAGAGTAAAAACGTAGGGAGAGGAGGAGGATCAGAAGTATGAGAAAAAGGAAGTGGCGAAGGAGAAGAAGAAAATAAGTGGTAAACAATAAACATAGTGATAGAAAATGATGAAAAACTCTAAAGAAACGTGTGGAGACGAATAAACAGAACACAGAAAAAAATAAGACGGAAAAATGATAATAGTACATTATGCAACCAGCCTATAATGGTAGTAATTAAGACGCGAGTATGGTTCTTTATGAAAAGAGCGCAAGCGAGTTTCATAATTTTCATACGAGCGTCTTAATTACCATTATAGGCAAGTTTCATACCACTTTTTATGCTCGACTATATTTCTAACTTGAAATTATTCGTAAGTATTCATGTTATGATTATGTAAGTGAAGAGCGGAAGTAACCTTCTAAATTGTGAGATGTGCGCAGACGCGAAAGTATTGATTTTTCCGAGGCACGAATGTCATTGACCTTGATATAATCTAGAGAATAACATGAAGATCAATACTGATATAACATGGAAATTGATTTAGAATTGAAAAACGAGATGACAAATTGAATTTATTTGAATATTATTTACAATTAAAGCTAATTATTATAGTAACAGAACATAACCTTCTGCGACAGTATTGGATTTCCAGCCTCCGTGACGTTTCGCTAATTGTCTTTCGATTGCATATCCGAGAATAATCGATACTTGCGGTTTTATAATGGTACAATGGTGATTTCTCATTGGCTGAACAACTGAAGTATAATGAATAGGTGTACTTTAATGAGGTGCATTAAAGGGCTACTATCAGGTGTGTAATTACTACATTTCGGCATGGTTGAGAATAAAGTCTGTAGAGAAACAGATTATAGAGAGAAGATTAAATAATAAATAGAGATATAATAGATAGAAAACGGAAAAATGATAAAAGAAATTCTACAGAACAGATGAAATAAAATAAATAGAGAAATAGCAAACAGAAAAGTAAAAAAAGTAAAAGGAAAACAGATGACCAAGAATGAACAAAAGAACAGAAAAATAATAAAGTAACTGTAAAGAAATAAATGCAGAAGAATAAACAAGGCTATTAAATGTAAAACTCGCTTTGTCTATAATAAATGATTTTCCACAATTCGCAAAAAACTACTGAAACCCAAATCACCAAAAATGGAAAAATATGATATTTGATTACATTGTATTTATTTTATTTTAGTAGGTTATTTTACGACGCTTTGTCAACATCTTAGGTTATTTAGCGTCTGAATGAGATGAAGGTGATAATGCCGGTGAAATGAGTCTGGGGTCCAATACCGATAGTTACGCAGCATTTGCTCATAATGGGTTGAGGGAAAACCCCGGAAAAAACCTCAACTTTCTCCGACCGGGAATCGAACCCGGGCCACCTGGTTTCGCAGGCAGACGCGCTAATCATTACTCCACAGGTGTGGACACTACCGATAGATCAGTTTATAATCATGAATATTTTCTGTGGACGCTCTAAACTACAAACAAAATAAGTCAGAAAGAAGGGCGTAAACTGAAGGTGTAACAGTAGAATACATGGATGGAATATTATAAAACAGAAGGAGAAATATGCGAAACATAAAACGGTGAAGTATAGAACAGGAAACAGGGATAATAATGAATGTTAAGAATTAACAGTAACAAAAGAAATAGATAATGAAACAGACGGAGCTGATAACAAGAGGATGAAGACGAATAACACAAGAAGGAACACAGGAGGGATCATATCAGAGACGAAGAGAATAAATTCAACTTTTTTACACATCGAACACAGGACTGTTGCGTGCCGATTAAAGCTGAGAAGTGAAAATACTGTAAAGTGATCAATGATTGCGTCAATTCCATAGCTGGCCGGCACGTCAGAACCTGGGCGATAAATATTGTAGCGTGAAGGAAAACGGCTTTAATACAGACGCAGAAGTCGGCGTGTCGTTGCGTCATTCCCTTATTTATGTACGAAACATAATGAAATCTCAATTATAAGTTTCCTATTGATTTGATTTGTGACTGAACCACGAAGACTATTGCTGCATAACTTATAAATATCAGCAAATAACCGATGCTTGCCATAGACGGTACCCTGACTGGAATGGTGTGGATTGAGTCTTCTAGTTCCAATTACGTATTCAGTCATTAAACAACAGAATAGTAATTACGATTATGCAGATTTGTATTAATCACTTAAAACAATGAAGTAAGATTATTTTAAATAATTAATTGATTACTTACAGTGTGTTTCGTAACACGTGGTACCAACTTCAGGGACGGATAACAAGAAGTTTATAATTATTATTATTTATTCGCCTTAATTTCAAGTTACAGTCATCCTTGCGTTTCAACACAAATGAGCTTGTCTCTGAAGAAAGTACTGAAAGTAAGCTCTCTGCGCTACCTTACGAGTCCTACAACGCCTCCAATATAATAAATAAACAGGAGTGTGTAGCGGAAGTAAAATTTCTTAGGCCTATGCCGTAAATAGACTATGTAGTAATCTTTAAAATGTTCGTGTAATGAGAGACCATAAATAATTAGGTAGGGTTAAGTTTAACAATTTTATACTCAGCACACTTCAGAATTTAAAAATGAAACAATTGGTTTATGAGATGTGCAAATGAAGTACACAAAACCAAATTTCGTGGGAACTTTGATATTAATTAAAGTCTTCATATGACGAGCCAAGATTTAATTCCAAATTAGCACAAGTTGGATCAGCCATTGCACTCCATGAGTGTTCGTTGATTGTTGGCACAGTACGAACTTTGTAAAGTAACTGCAGAGGAAAGGTTTAAAAAGGATTTTTCCCTTCGCTGCATTCTCGAATTCGGTCCAGCCTATTCTATTTCGTTTTTGGCTGAATTTGTAGCGGTTCATTTGCATGTTTTCTTTCAGGTCAGATATTGTTGTCATTGATAGAAAAAGATCACAGGAACAGGAACCCGACTATCAGGTTCGAAAGAGATGCACAACAGCCAAAACTTAGTGATGATGAAAAGAGAATCATCTATGAATCTTGCAAGCAGTATAACATCATGGCTAATGGTTGTTCAGTACACGGACTTATTTTTGGAGTTCGTGGTACTATCTCCAAATACACCTATAACCTTTTAAAATCAAAGGAATTCACATTTTACAATGTTGAGAAAATCCTTAGAGAAATTCTAATGGACTAAATTCAAATTTTGCAGTTTCATCTCTATTTCAAGTAATATGATTCATTTTAATTTTCCTTTGAAATGTATTGCATATATTTTCATTGTTTCATTGTAAACTTTTATATATGTATTTGTTTTCTGGATCTTTGTGGTCACCCTTTTCAAGGGCAGATGGTTTTATTTTATAAATCAGATAGGCCTATATATGGCCGGCATATTTTCTAGCAAAACGTTTCTAATGTACTTTCACGCAAGGTTTCGACTATATAACGTCACAACACTACACAGAAGACGCAATGCCCGGCGGCAGCCCCACTCCCATTAATTCATGCATTAATTTGTGTGAATTGGTGTAAAACAGCAAACATCACCAACTTTATTTCAGCGACAACATAGCGTGAGTGTATTCATTGCCCACCCACTTCTCCTACGTGATTCGGGTTCCGCATATTTCGGATAGTTGGCGGAACCCATTTTAAAGTTGCATACCACTTCGGCGAGCCACGTTGTGCATGATATGTATCTGTGGAGACTTGTGTCTTGTACCAGGATGAGTGTATGTGTAAGTGTTCGTGTAAGTGTAGTGTAGGGAATGGGTGAGGATGGTGAGGAAGGGACAAGGGAAAACCCGGGTGCCGGCACGTAGTCTATTTCTGTTGAAAAGCATCAAGGGGACCGCCAGGTTTAGCGTCCCCATCCGACGTACGAATCACTATCAACAATGATGTATGCCTTCTCTTCAAATGCACTGCGGAGAGATTTGGGATTTAACCCAGGCATATTGGTGCACCATCTAGTGATTAGAAGTTGTGGACCGTCACCTCCTAGTCCCGAGGTATACATTTTACACGAAAATCTGACTCCGCGGGGAGTCGAACACGGAGGCTAGTCTGGAGGCAAACGCACTACAATAGAGCTAAATCGGGGACTGTGAAAACTTAGCAACGTACACAATCTCGTAACAACACGCAATGCCCTCTCAATACGTAATTATATAGAAATTTGTTTCACAGCCTTCCATTTTTACTTTGCCTAAAAAGTTTTACTTCAAAACTGACTAAAGAAATCGTCTGAAGATTGTTAAAATATCGTAATTTTATGTTTTTGACTTCGAATAAAGATTCATTATTGTTTTATTAGCAGCTAATGATTACAGTTTCAAATAAATTGACTCATAATTAATGTCTGTAATTAATTTTTACAAAATCCGAATAATAGTTTAGGAGAAATCATTTGTATAGAGACACAGATGGAATGTCAGTTAACTAATTTTCTGTATCACACATGTTCAAAACGTGTATTTCTGGGAAAATATAGTAATGTAACTTTCACAGCATAGCAATATATTTTTACACTTCGTGTATTGAGAAAATAAATAGTAATTTGATACGTTGCTAAGAGATATGCTACATTATGGGATGAAAATAAACGCAAACAAGACGAATACCATGATTATCGGGAGAAAAATAAAGAAGGTAAACTTGCGAATTCTAAATGTGGCAGTAGAGCAAGTGGACAGCTTCAAATACTTGTGGTCTACTACAAGCAGTAACATGAGCTGCTGCCAGGAAGTCAAAAGAATGATAGCAATGGCAAAGGAAGCTTTGAATATAAAAAGAAGCATCTTCAGTGGACCTCTGGAAAAATAACTAAGGAAGAAACCAATGAAGTGCTTTGTATGGAGTGTGGCATTGTATGGAGCAGAAACATGACATTATGACGAAGTGAAGAAAAATACTAGAAACATCTGAAATATGGATACTGAGAAGAATGGAACGTGTGAAATGGACAGACAGAATAAGAGATGAAGCTGTGTTGGAAAGAGTAGGTGAAGAAAGAATGATGCTGAAACTGATCAGGAAGAGAAAAAGGAATGCTTGGGTCACTGGCTGAGAAGAAACTGCCTACTGAAGGATGCACTGATAGGAATGGTGAACGGGAGAAGAGTTCGGGGCAGAATAAATCAGACATTAAGATATACAGATCACATGCGGAGACAAAGAGGAAGGAGGAAAACAGGAAATATTGGAGAATTCTGGATTTGCAGTAAAAAGACGTGCCCTTGAGCAGAAAACTATGCATGAATGAATGAAAGTACAAGAGAGTAGAATTAGATTTTATCCGCGAGTGGAAAGCAGATAATTTCCACGAGCGCTTAAAATCTGTTTAGTCTTGTATGCTATACAATATTTGATCCATTACTAGTATCTAAATTTAATTATAAATTGTATGCATTCTCTTTCTAATTTATTGTTCGTGAAGAAATTATAAGGCCGTGTCTCAAAGCTACATTTTCAGCTGAAGTGAACTACATAGTTGTCTAAAAAGCCGGAAGTGACGTCAGAAGTCATGCTCCAAAGCTACATAGTGCATAGCAATCAAGTCCGTAGTACCTAGTAAACGAAAATGCTTGCTTGATTGATGACTTGTTCACTAAACAAACATGGATACCTCATCAGCAACAATTGAGGTTATGATATCTGAAGACGCTTTGGAAGTGAAATAATGTAAATATAATATATAATAACACGTTAACTTTGAACATTGACATTGTTAATATCATCTTTACGATGTTTTAAACATTAGCCTACTGTAATATGACTCGTAATGAAACTGCATAAGGACATTGCTTTCTGTGACATTGCTGCACTTTGATGTCACGATTTTTAGAAAAATAATCTGTGAAGAAAGCTATGATTCAAACGTACATGTCCAAAGCTCCCTAGTGTTTAGTTTACAAGTCACCTAGTTGCTAGTCACTAGTGTGTAGTATGAACAGTGAAATAAAGAACAATTTGGATACCAGTTAAAGATAAAAGAGAAGATAAATATGGACACGTTAGTGTGGAAAATTCTACCAATCTGTGAACAAGAACAACGGATGCTCATACGTTTATCCGAAATTATTCTCAGTTCTTGAATTGCCTCCAGCCCAGTGTAATGTCGTCCAAGAAAGAAGTTGTCCTGCGACAATCGACATCAGAGCATCACTCACCTCAAAGCTAGCGGGTCATGCAGCATGGTTATCGCCACTTCGGGCTCCGTGTCGTGTCCATCGACCACCATTGGTGAAGGAGTTGCCGGAGACGTGGGAGCAGTGGGTTCCGGCGTCACGGATCCCGCACCATCAGCCACATCATCCTGGGCGCCGCCAGGTGAGTCTGCCGCCGGCGATACGGGCTCGGACGAAGCGTCATCCCCTGCCAGCTTGCTGCCAGGACTGTCTGGTGGGCCACCCTCCTCACCGCCTTCCCCACCTTCCCCTGCAACGCAAGACGCAGTCACTTCAGTTAGCATATAGCACTGTGTTACAAATCAAATGATGTACTACTCGCAATAATAATAATAATAATAATAATAATAATAATAATAATAATGATTTATTTCAGATGGCAGAATTAAGGCCGTAAGGCCTTCTCTTCCACTCAACCAGCAAAAAGTATACATATAAATGTATGAACTTACAAGCTACAAAGAATTCAACAATTTGATTTAAATAAGAGTTACATGTATACAAGAGTTATTTATGAATTAAACAGCAAAATACTATGAACTATTAATTAAACAATGAAATACAAACTGTGTAGCAGAATTAAGCTAAAATACACAGAATTTTTATATATTTCAAATAATGTTAGATAATAGAAAGAGATTATTAGGAGACAATCTTGAAAATACAGCGCTAATGAAAATACAGCGTAATGATGAGTCCACAAGAATCGAGTTTCATTTCCAGAACGTAAATGCAGTGTTATCTCTTTTTCAGAAGACTGTGTCCCTTGTCTTCTGTGTCACAAGAGCGATGGCCACTGCATGATCCGGAGTTACATTATCTCTAAGTGTTGTTTTTACAAATCAACAATTATGCCTAAGTTAAGCAGCAAAATCTTCGATTGTTTGAAAGTAGTAGTAGTAATAGTAGTAGTAGTAGCAGCTGTAGCAGCAGTAGTATTAGTAGCAGTAGTATTAGTAGCAGTAGTAGTAGTAGTAGTAGTAGCAGTAGCAGTAGTAGTAGTAATAGTAGTAGTAGCAGTAGTAGTAATAGTAGTAGTAGCAGTAATATTAGTAGCAATAGTAGTAGTAGTAGTAGTAGTAGTAGCAGTAGTAGTAGCAGCAGCAGCAGTAGTAGTAGCAGTAATAGTAGTAGGAGTAGTAGTTGTAGTAGTAGTAGTAGTAGTAGTAGTAGGAGTAGTAGTTGTAGTAGTAAAGGCATAATTAATTTTTTCAATGGTGTTCACGCCCTCCTCTAGGAGGAACACGCTCTACTTGTAGACTCTTTGCCGTAGTGTTGCCCTTGGTGCAACATGAGAAGTGATCTGGAGCGCACCAGTGTGATGATTATGATGATCAATAAAGCAATGGTGGAATATCGGTAGGGGAATCTGGAGTAACCCGCGGAAACCTACCTCCTAACAGCGTCTTCGTCCACTACAAATTCCACACGGACTCGCCGGGATTGGGTTACCAGTGTGGAAAACATTTACATAAGAATACCGTTGTAATCATGATGCTGACAAATTTATCCTGAAAATACGTAGAGTTTGGCGATTTGTAATATCAGCATGAAGTTACCTACAATATAATCCCAAGACTACAATGAAACATAAGAAGGTGCTAAAACTGGATAGCATCTGACCAGCGAAATACGTGAAATGTCCAGTGAGAAAGTACGTGTAACCTTCGTAACTCATTTTTTCTCTTCTTTTCATTAATTGTTTAATATTCGTCATATTATATTTGTATCTAGGCTATATTCTTATATTGATTTTCACATTTATAAACATATTCTCGCGAATACCGAAATATAATTGTCGCCAAACTGATATATAAGAAATTTGTTGAAACGTTTGAGAATGAACAAAAAAGAACTTAAAAATTAATAAGTGAAAAAGTAGCAATTAACACATTACAATTGAACTGAACAAAAACATTAAATTATACGAAAGTAAACAAGTGCGATCCAAAGACTTCATGACATTTATAAAAACAACGGACAATCAGTTGTTCCTCAAATGCAGTTGTCGTTTAGTCAACTGTTCGAAGACAGGTCTGAACCTCATAAGACATCACTCATGATGCAACTAATCCAGAAGATAATGGGTAGAGTAGCCAGTTCTTTCCTCCCTGTCAAATGCAATATGACTTACAAATGTATAATCAAGTAACCAAAAGATAACAATTAAAAAAAATGCATTTTAAGAGCTCAGCCCTTACATGTGTGAAATTCACCCTTTAAACTACAATACAGGGTATGCCTATTACTTAAAAGAATGCATTTTCAATTCACAATTAATGTTTGATGAGTATGTAATATAAATTAATAGGCTTGCAGAACTGCCCTAATTAAAATATCTTACGATGATGATGATGATGATGGTAGTGGTGATTTTCTTTATACAGTAAGTGGTATGAGGGTGGAAACACATTCAAACGTCAATCAATTGTTAGCATTTAAGAATCGAAGAAATTATATTAGCACGATATTATTTGTTAGGCATATGCACATATTTCTTTAAAATTATAATTTCCGACACATTTACATACAAACATCGACAAGGTTTAACCCTGCAACTTATAGCCAAGATGGAAGCCATGTCTGCAGCACCGGTAACCCTCCTGAGGCCTGGCCGACTGTCTCCCATCCGAAGGAAAATATGAAGGAGATGGGAAGGTTTTCAGCAGCGCGTCACTGGTTCCTTTTCATTTCCTGCGCTTTCACACAATAACATCAGCAAAACGACGACAAAACTCTGGGGCGCGCAGCAAACCTTGTAATTAGTACAGCTTGGGGGGGTTAATTTTAATTAGAAGGTCTATCGGGTCTGTTTCTCCACCTCCACCTCCTTCACATCTTCCTCTTCTTCTTCGTTTTCTTCAAAACTATCTTCTCACGTTCTCTATCCTTCCATACGGACAAGGCATTTCGGCTGCGCCGTGAGCTTCCGTGAAAACGGTGGAGGTACAATCCTGGACACGTCGATTCCACATGAATACCTGTCCACAGCACAAGTACATTCTTACACAATCACAAACACTTGGCCACAAAACATGTACTCTCCTGCATATGGCACATGCACTTGCCCAAATAAGATATATACTCCCGCACAGGTGTCCAAACAACAGGTACAATCCTGCACACGTTTACACTTTTCCACACAACAGGTACAATCCTGCATACGTATACACTTGTTCCCACAACAAGTACGTTTTTCTATACACGTCACGAACACCTGTCACACAGTAATTGTATTCCTAAATATGTCACAAACACTTCTCCGCTCCACAGATACGTACATAGCTCAAACCTCACTAATACTTGTCCATTTAATAGGTATATCCCTGCATATATCACATATACTTCTCCATACAACATATGAAGGGTTCAGACACATAGTGGGCCAAGCGCCATATATTAAAAACGCAGAAAACAAGGGTTAAACTTAAGTGATTACCATAATTCAATGAAACATACAGAAAGTAATATGAAGCATGCACATTAAAACTAAATGATATGTCAATCTTCATTAAAGCATGGTATTCACTTAACTTTAACCCTTGCTTTCTCCGTTTTTAATAAGTGGCGCTTGGCCCAGTATGGCGCTGAACCCTCCATATGCACTCTTTCATACGTCACAAACACTTGTTCACACAATATTTACATTCCTGAAGATGTCACAAACACTTCTTTGCACCACAGGTACAAAGCTGCACAAATTGCACAAATATACTTATCTACAAAACAGTTACATTCCTGCACACGTCACATACATTTGTCTATACAACATGTGCACTCCTGCATATGTCAAAAACACTTTTACACACAATAATTAATTGTATTCTTACACAAGTCACAAAAAATTCTTCGTACCGTAAGTAGGCCTACAAAGCTGCAAACTTTACAAAATACTTGTCCACACAATAGTGTTTCATTCCTGCACGCGTCACATACATTTGTCCATAGAATATCTACACTCCTGCATGCGTCACAGTTCCTTGTCCACACAATAATTAATTGTATTGTTAAATATGTAACAAACACTTCATACCACAGGTACAAAGTTGCACACTTTACAAATATCTGTTCATATAACAGGTACGAGTATGTGGGAATTCCAACTTTCAAGGCCTAACAGCAACAGCTGTAAATACAACAAAAGCACGATCGTGCAAAAAATAAATTGCCCAACTTGATAAAATATTCGCATAAAAAAACAGAAAATTTTATTTGCAATTTGTCAATGAGAAAATTTATGGAGATAATTTTAAAACAGGCAAATAAAATTGCAAGGTCTTGGCAGTTTGGGTTCATTTATATGTAGCCTAATGGTGTTTAGGAAATACTATTGGGTATATAGGCTGCTTCTTAGCGGACATCCTCCTTCTTTGTTAAAGAACTGAAATAAGTTATTCGTATTTACGTATTTTCTAACGCATACAAAATAATAGAAATAAATAAATCTATTCCATTTATTCGGTTATTTCATATACAAATAAACGAATATATATGTCTATTTATAAGCAATATGAAGCGTTTATATTTGAAATAATGTTTAATTACAGTATTTAGATTTGCCTCTATTATTTCATATACGTTAGAAAATACGCAAATAACTTATTTTAGTTAAAGTACAAAGTGAGAAATGTCCGTTAAGAAGATGTCTATATACTCAATGGTATTTTCTGAACTCTGAACATTCTATAGAAGTTTAATTTTAGCCAGGAAAGTCAAGAACAGTGCAAAACAACACTAAGCAGCATATTCAGATTTAAAGTAAGACTAAGAAGAAAATCTAGAATATAGAAAAGAAGATATAGGTTAAAGAAGAGGGCGAAGAACAAAAGAAAACAAAGTCAAAGTAACAGAAAAGGAGAATAAAGAGAACAAAGAGCAAGGACCACAAACAACGAAAAGAGGATGAAGATAAAATGAGAAGAAAACAAAAATGTAGAATAGAAAGAAGTAAAAGATAAAGAGCGAGAAAAAGATAAAGTACGAGAAGACAAAACTTGGTAATATTACAAAGAACGAGGAGACAAAAAGGAAGAAAAAGTTAAAAGCGAGAATAACACAAAGAGAAAAAATACGAAGTACAATATAAAGACAAATAGAAAAAAGACAAACTATAAGGAAGGAAAGAAAAAGAATACAAAGAGAAATAAATAGTTACGAATAAGAAGAAGGCTAAAAAAAGACATAGACGAAAAATACTGCAAGTTGAAGAACCAAAAGAAGAATGAAGAAACATGGAAACGCAAACAGAAAATACAGCTAGACGCCTAAGCTTCCAAAAATCGATTTTATGGCCAGAAGTATAACTTACCGGCAACACATTATGAAAGTCTTCTAAAAATAAATTCCCCAACTTAAAACGAAAGACAAAAGAACAGACCTATAGATTTTAGCATAGAAAGCGTCTTTAACGCTAGAGAACTTGTAATCAACGACTCTAAAACTTCCACGTGACAATTTCAAGCACGTAATTTTCTTCAAGTTTCGGAGTCAAACGATGTCATTGAGTTCCCCCCAGTAAATGTTAGCAATGGTTATAAATTTTATGACGTCAAGTGTAGGTTTGAAGATCATAGAAACGGAGGAAGCAGGAGGGAAAGAAGGGACAGACTGAAAAGGAAGGCAGAGAGAAAGAGAGAAAAGACAAAGATTGCGAACAAAATGCGTTCTAACGTTTCATTAACTACCACCATCATCAAGCATTATTTCATCTTCATCGCACATAACAACGCGCTAAGAGTGAGATGCAACCTCCGCCACGAATGAATGAGAAATCATAAGCTAAGACTCCATCCAGGCACACAGCACACATAACCTACTTCAAGATAAACAACAACGTCTTCATCGCATTTACAGGCATCGTAAGGATTCTTACAGCTTATAATTATCGTCATGGTAAAGTGTGTTCAGCAGAATTTTAAAACTGATCAATCCAAAGACTCTCCCTTGGTTCTTGTCCTTGAAGAATTGGTTCTTTTCGTTGAATAAGCTTTAATGGGTTATTTAACGACGATGTATCAGCTGGCCCGTTATCTATTGTAGATGAATTCGTCGAGAGGGATCCGAGAATTAATTACGGGAAAATCCCGGAATTAATCTATAATCTGCACAAGCGGGATTTGAACCCACGCTCCAGCCCAGCCTCGTAGTACGAGTTCCATTCGTACCAAGACTAATGTAGCTGCGTCCCATTCCTTTAAGCGTGATCGGATGAAACCGGGGACGTCGTTTTTGTGTTAATATTCGGGAGTCACCATACTTATTCACGGCTCTGGCTGAAGAGCGCCGGAAAGACTACGATTAGGCATGAGCCAATACTTACAGTGTAACTGCATTATTATTCATAGCTACTAGCCTACATCTTGCAAAATTGTTTATCCGTTCCATCCTATGCACCTGTGGTGCAGATAGGTTTTTGTGACATATTCAGGAATACAATAATTGTTATTGTGACATGCAGGGGTGCACATTATCTGGACAAGTGCATGTAATACGTGCAGGAATACTACCTCTTATGTGGAGAAGTATTTCTGAAGTTTGATTATACTCTGAAATGGTGGCATCCACTCAGAAACTTATTTTCTTATTCCTTAGAGACAATCTTACTTTGTGAGATGGAATAGTTAGTATGAAAGTGAGTGTCCTGCTGTAAAATTGATTTTCGCGCTCTGTTACCACCCGACCGCATGTTAATTTGCTATCTAGTATTATATTTTACTAATATTATTTTATAATTCTCAGTTATTACTCTTTCAATATTTATTTCATTTCATTAAGGATACACGCGTGAAAGAGAATAAATCTTACAATTGAAGGGTTCAGAACCATAGTGGGCCAAGCGCCATTTACTAAAACCGTAGAAAACAAGGGCTAAAATGAAGTTATTAGGCCTACCATAATTCAATGGAAACATATAGCAAGTAATACAAAGTATACACATTAAAACTAAATTATACATGAATCTTCATTAAACTATGGTATTCACTTAACTTTAACCCTTGCTTTCTCCGTTTTTAATAAATGGCGCTTGGCCCACTATGGCTCGGGAACCCTTCAATTTGAAACAATAAGTTGATATTAGGGATCTATGTTTACAAAACTCCCATCCCACCCTCACTTTCTTTTGATTTACTTGTTTCGTGCAGGCAAGTGCAATGAGTTTGGAGCTGATTTTTTACTGTGGTACAGAGATGTGTTGAAGTTAATAACTTTTACAAGGGTCAGTTTCATTCATTTTTTATGGAAGCGAAAAAATCGCAGAGCACACGTGTGCATATCGCAAGCGAGTAAAACAAAATAGCAATTAAAGTAAAAATGATGAATATGTAAACACCAAAACGTGCTAAAAAAAAAAAGAAGAAAAAAAAGAAAGAACGAATGTATGTATACCTGAATGTGTCACAAACACAACCATCACATACATACATAAATAGAGGATTCTTCTTTAATATTTTTTTATTTTGATTACGCAATCTCACTTGTATAAATGAACTCGTCTAGCTTACACTTGCACGGTCAGATTCTATCTTATCAGTGTATGAAGTCATTACTACCTTTCATACACATTTCATTTGGAAACTGCCATCTATTGAAAACGATAGTGCTGCTCCTACAATCAACTTTAGGAACTTCATCTTACACAAAAGTGTTACATATTTTCTAAGTTTGTAGGTCGAATACAGATGTTTCATGTCAAAGGAGAAGTAGGAAGAAAAGGGCAAGAATTGTGAAATATATAAAGATAAGAGTGAGAAGAGGAGGAACTGACGAGGCTGAGAAGCAAGAGAATAAGGTGCAAGAAGAGAAGCATGAGGAAGAGGATGATAGATGCAAAGAAGGAAACGAATAAAGTAAAAACTAAGAGAAGGAAAACAATAGGGAAGAAAGGAAGGAAGAATAGGATGATATAACGAGGGAAAAAAGATGTAGCAGGAGGAGAAAATTGAGACTGAAAAACAGGAAGAGAAAGAGGATGAGAAGTTAAATGGAGAAAGAGATAGGAAAACAAAAGAGGGATAAGAACGATGAGAAAGAGGGGAGGAGAAGAGGAAGAGAAGTTTACAAACGACATGATGTATGGCACCAGCATGTGAGTGTAGACTGTAGCATCGGCAACGCGATGAGACGCACCTTGAGTGTCGTCGTTCCGAGGAGGTGCCGATGAAGGAAGCGAGCTACTAGCGCCGTCTGGTGTTGAGAGGCTGAGGCGGGGAAGGACAAGCAATCTACGGCGGAATCAAAGGTGACGCGCCGGAGATGGGAAACAACCGAAGAGCGATAGCAAAGGGAAACGAGTCCGATGGAAGATGGAGCCACTTACAAGCAGCCTGCTCCCTCAGGTATTGTCTAATTGATGACGTAACGGACCGTTTCCGTCACTCGTTGTTATTGGTGACGAAGGCAGTCACAGGATGCGACAACCTGAGTGACGTCACTGCAGCATGTTTCCTCTCCTTCTAATTTCAATTTTCGACAATGGAAATTCGTTTCGTTTTCTGTGTCTAGTAAACATGTTATTAATTTTGTTCAGTTGAATATTTCCATTAACTTTCATGTAAAAATATAAGTGAAATGATTATACTTTATTACTCTGAAGTCATAATTTCAAATGGAAGCGAAACAAATGAAACTTCATTGTTTTATAATTAAAAAAATATATATATTATGCATTTCTAACTATTGTTGACAGAAACGAAACAAATGATTTGTAACTATTGTAAACATAAATTAAATAATTGAAAGATAATAATTAATTCGTAACTATTGTTGACATAAATGAAATAATTCAAATATAATAACAAATTCGTAACTACTGTTGTTACAGATGAAACAGCTGAAAGATGATTAGGAAGTGGTAATCATTTTTGACATAAATGAAATAATTGAAGTATAATTATTATGAATTTGTAACTGTTGTTAATATGCATGAAACAATTAAAATATAGTTAGGAATTTGTAACTTCCTATTGTAAACATAAACGTTGAAAAATAATTATGAATATAAATGAAACTATTGAAAGATATTTATTAATTCGTAACTACTGTAAATATAAATGAAACTATTGAAAGATATTTATTAATTCGTAACTACTGTAATATAAATGAAACTATTCAAACATATTTATTACTTCTCAACTACTGTAAATATAAATGAAACAACGGAAACATAATCATGAACCGGTCACTGTAAGCATAAAAAAGTATTGAAATATAACTATCAATTAGTAACTATTTTAAGCATAAATAAAACAATTTTATTGTAAGACAATCATGTACTTTTCGCTATTGTAAACAAAAATGAAATAATTGAAAGGTAAATATGAATTGGTAACTATAGTAAAAATAAATGAAACGATTAAAAGATAGTATATTTGATAAGTACTCTAAACCAAAAAAATGAAGGATTGTTGATTATTGTAAACAAAGACGAAACAATTAAAACAGATAATTCGTATATGTATTAGTAACTACTGTAAACATAAATGAAACAAATAAAAGATAATTATGAAATTTTCACTACTGTGCACAAAAATAAAATAAATGAAAGATGATTATGAATTGGTAATCATTGTAAACATAATTAATGAAACAACTGAAAGTTAATTGTTTATTCTTAATTACTATGAACATAAATAAAACAACTGAAACGTAATTTAAAAACCTAAATGAGGCACTTGAAATATCATCGTTCAAAATCCGTAACTATACCAAGGGCTATAAGCAAGTGAAACAAATGAAATACAATTTTGAATATGTAATCATTACAAACGCAAGTGGAACAACTGAAACATCATCATTCTAGATATGTAGCCGTTGCGAACATTAGTAACATAACTTAAGCGTTATTATAGACTTGAAAAAATACAAACAGAACTAAAAATAATTGAACTAAAAACTATAGGTATAAAAATAAGATACTGGAAAAGATAATAAAGATGGGGATCTGGAGAAACAGTGATATACTACATGTGTGAGATGATGCGTAACTGTTTTTACACTAATACAGTCTTTTCCGTAATATAAAAATTCACAATCCAGACAATTATGGAATATATTAATCAAACAGACGAAATTAATTTTAGATAGTAGAACAGACTTCAAAAAAGTATTCAGAACGAACAAAGAAACAAACAAGAAACGTGGACATTAAACGTTGTATTTACAGATATCCCACGAATTTAAGAATATTCTGCGAAATTCGTTTGTGGACAAAGTGTTCGTGAGGATAGGTTTAATAATTTGGTTTTCACTACCAATATTATTTGACCATTGCTCCACTACCACTGTACCACCATATA
Source organism: Periplaneta americana (assembly GCF_040183065.1). NCBI lineage: Eukaryota > Metazoa > Arthropoda > Insecta > Blattodea > Blattidae > Periplaneta > Periplaneta americana. Next base: position 96,639,112 of record NC_091128.1, read on the forward strand.
AACAACTCTTAACAGATCTCTTGTTGTTGATATAGCCCTGTTAAAGAATTTTAATTTAAATTTCAATTAATACTTTTCTGAAATTAAGATAAAAATGAAAAAAACTAGATTATACAAAACTTCGCTTGTATATTGGAATAGGATTTTAATACATCGAAAATAATTCCTGTGACAGAAAAATACGAGAATATTCTAGAATATGTACTTGTCCCGAATGCTGTTTTCCACCATCCTGTATTCATTTCTAGTCTTCATGCAGATTGTTACGTTTGAAAAGTGGTAGTTGAAATGGTAAAGGGAATGCTCCGTGAATTGTGATAAGAAATGAAGAATTCACACTCTTTCTGGCTAGCATGCCCAAGATTGGACTGTCAACCAACTGTTTGGTAGGAGCAGCAGTACAGAAAAACCTTTTTACACCACTCAATCCTTAGAGAATAGCAACTCATTTACATTTCGATACGAAACATCACCGAATAAGCAAAAAAAGAGAAGATAAAAAAACTGTATGTGAATTTTACAAATGGCGAAAGATTTAGAAATGCATGAAACGTAGGCGTGCGTTGAAAACTGCGGTTTGTAAGTCACAACTATTGCAAGAGAGAGTGAGAGACCAAAAGAATGGAGGAAAAGGCTAGTAAAACGGAATTTTCTTACCCTATTTTCTCTCCTCCCTACCATCTTTCCTGAAGACGCATTTCATCATAAGTATTTTGAATCCGCAGTAAATCTTGGGTAAAAGATTGATCTGATAACAAACCCATCAAAGAAAAATGGATTCCAATTTTCTATAGCGTACCCGTGAGAAAAAAAAACAGGTGAGCATCGGTGTAAGCAATGTTCAGAGATCCAACTAATTAGGACTTTAGATTAACACACCAGACCATGAATAAAGAAATACGATCGAGGCAAGGCCCCCTAGATCATCCCAAGGTGACCGTCAAGTCTGATGGATGATTGAAAGAGTGATCATGCTTGCTATCTTTACATCAAATCTCGCGCAACACGATAAAAAGAAAAGCGTTCTCTCGTGATCTGCGAAAAATACATAAGTCATCCAAAAGAGTGTAGGTATACTCTCAATGTCACCAGGTCGCTTGCCTTGACCTATCACGGTGGAAGGTTTCAAAGCTTGGAAATATTCTTGATCGCTCCTGTCACACGGTGATGGGCTGGGAAGGGGGCAGGGAAAAATACGGCAAACTCGATGGATTTACGAGTTGCGCGTGATGTAACTCAAAGTCACAATCAAAACCTGATTCCTTTGCCCGGGGCTCTCAACAAAAGCTATACTGTAGTTAAGTCTACCTTGCAACCTTCCATCCCGGATTTCTAGAGACATAATTCAACTTACTCTCTTTTCTGAAAATGAACCTCCATCATCAGTTCTAGAAGATGAAGTAACCGTCATAAAAAAGGACGGGTAATTACGTTGCCGGGTCTCAAGTTACACGAAAATTCAGTTGAACTGAGGCACGGATACGAAAACAGTAATATTGTAATTCTTTCCTAAACGTCAACTTCGTAATAAAGCAAAGCGAAGAAAGCTCAAGGCAGGAAATAAACAAAAATGCACGAAGTAGTGAGAGCAGGAAATAAACGATCAAATAAGCATTTATTATCATCTTCGTCGCTACTTAATAATTACACCAAATATGCTAACATTTTGTCTTTAACTGTGCGCCTATTTGTCGAATCCTTCGGCCAGTAAATCAGCCAATCATGATTCAACTTATTCTGTTTTTTAAATAGCGTTTCCTTAGTAAATTCTAAAGGACCAAGCAACCAATATGAAATGAAAAATAAATGTGTTACCAGGTTTTCCAAGATACATAAAAATTCTATTGACTGCAGGAAGAGGTATGAGAAAAATGCAATTTCAGCAATTGCATATTTAATATAAACTTTAAACAATTCATAGTAACAGCACAGTTTAGTATATATAGTCACGAAGCTTGAGTTAATGAGGGTACTAGGAACAATAGACTGTGTCGGTACTGTTTCAAGTTGTATGTGATGAGGCGATAATAGCGATCCTAGTGGTTAGCAACTATCTGTGGATGCATATTCCCTACGTATTGAGCTTCGTGATTGTACAGTATATACTAGACTGTGGTAATAGTAGTATAAGGGCGAAAGTTGCAAAAGGATAAATTCATTCTACCTTTTTACATGTAACTTAGTTTAAGGGCGATAAACTGCGCTCACATTCCGTTGCCAATTAGTTATCATGGAAAGGTGGAGCGGTGCATAATGTACTATTGAAATTAAAAACTTTTACAGAACATCAACAATTTTGAGTCTACTAAGCGTGAACTTCGTCATTTTAATCTATGTCACCATGATCACGTCCCACCTGCTCATGCGATGATGCATTTTCATCCATACAATTTTTTATTTTAGTAGGTTATTTTACGACGCTTTATCAACAGCTTAGGTTATTTAGCGTCTGAATGAGATGAAGGTGATAATGCAGGTGAAATGAATCCAGGGTCCAACACCGGACGTTACCCAGCATTTGCTCATATTAGGTTGAGGAAAAACCTCAACCGACCTTGCCCCGACCGGGTATCGAACCCGGGCCACCTGGTTTCGCGGCCAGACACGCTAGCCGTTACTCCACAGGAGTGGACTCATCCATACAAAATTCAGATGGTACATTAAATAAAACATCGCAATATTCTCAACAGAAAGGCGTTTTGTGAGAAGATTTTAAATGGCATGGATGAAGATGTAGACTTTACTGACACTTTGTGGATGTCTGACGCAGTACATTTCCATCTCAGTGATAGTCACAATATAAAGGACGTATTTTCAAGAAATAAAGGCAGACTATGTACTTTATAATCTCGTCAGTTCGCCTGCCAGAATTTATTACACATTGATTCTTTACTATATTAGGCCTATACGAAATTCGAAGAATAACTTTTTCATTCATTCATAGTTTTCTGCCCAAGGGCAGGTCATTCACTGCAAACTCAGAGTGTTTCTTTTTATGTTTCAAGTTAATATTTGAAATGCTCTTACTATCTTTTGTAATAAATCACATGTGACACTAACACTAGTAATAACAGCAATAATAATAACAATACTAAAGTTCAAGATAAATACAATAAATTCTCTGTTTTTTTTTCTGCATGAGCCTAACATACGAGTACTTTCCAATAGGCCCAATGTAACCAAGTGTGGATTCAGGATCGAAGGAAATAGGCCTACATACGCTGTATAAAAATTAAAGCAGCTACTACGTCACAAATGAAGGTCATTTTACGAACAACAGGATGTCAGGAAAGACACAGAAATTACCTTTGGAATCAGTAAATGTAAAATTCATCGCGCGTACGAAGAGGAACATGGAAAGAAGACAATACGTTGAGACAACCACGAAGTAATGAAGCACATAAATATTTAGGCATAACGCAAGAGCAAGTCGTGCAGAAGAAACAACTTAAACAAGGACATAAAACAGATTTTATAGAATTATTTCTTCTTCTTCTTCTTCTTCTTCTTCAAGGATTAGGCCTTTTGTTCTATTACGACTTCAAGAGGAATTTTGGTTTTGTCATCTAGAGATGAGTCGTCCCTTAGTTCTGAAATCTGTTGGTTTACAGTTAAGTTTTTTGGGAAGTCTATTTTCTGGCATTTTTTGGGGATGTTCACACCAATAATTTCTGTAACCAGCTAATGGATGAAATTCTCATCTTACGTGCATTTTTCTTTCATCGGAGCGGTTTAAAGTTCACTGTTCATATCTCCGTATGTACATAGGGGCACTTTCATTATTTTCTTTAGTTTTAACTATGTGGTTTGCAATATCTTTTGACCTACGTCCTTCTGATAGTTCCACACATTCTCCGAAATTTATTTTAATATTCAAATTTTATTTTTTTTTTTGCAGTAAGAGGTATTAAAACGTAAGTAATTAAATTTATTATCTACTCAGTTATTTCTTTTCATAGGATTTCGTAAAAAAAATTAAATCTGAAGAACATCGAAAAATAACCGTAACACCGTCTACATTTTCTCAAACTCTTTTTGGAATCACAATGTGGTCAGATATTAAAGATAATAGACTATAAACTACAGAACTAACGTAAAATAAATAAATAAACAATCACACAAATAAATAAATAAATAAATAAATAAATAAATAAATAAATAAATAACTAAATAACGACAAAAGAGTTAAGGTAGAAGAAGATATCAGATGATAGATGACAGTAAGATATATAGATCATATGGGAGACAAAGAGAAAGACAGAAAAGAGGAAAAACTGGAGAATTCTGGGTTTGCAGTGAAGGACCTGCCCTTGGGCAGAACACTATGAATGACTGAAATAAATAAGTAAAAAAATAATAACAATGAATGGAATTATTTAATGATGTGCACCTATACGCAAATAAAATATATATCTTTTTACCAACTTTGTTTTTTTACGAACTATGCATTTTACATTAAAGATTTTAGAGTATGTTGTTCACTTGAGAGAAAAATACATGCAAGCAAAGTTTCATTAAAATATATTTAGTACTGTTTGAGTTATCACGTAAAAGATGTCCGGCTGAACAAAATACTTCACAAATGTCACAATTAAAAAAATGGCTATATATCAAAAACATGCCTGGAAATTGGCAATTCAGAAGACGTACAGACCGATTATTATTTAGTCCTGACAGCTCAGCGACGCGAAAGAGGGGAAGTAATAGGAGGAGTGGGGAGAGTTCCGGAGTAGAGATAAGGGTGAGCGGTCGGTAAAGGAATGCAGTACAGCTGAATTGTACTGGAAACATCGCTCTACCGCACGCATGACATCCGATCGCTTCGAAGGCAAGCGAGTGAATAACCCAAACACTCTTTAGCGTAACTAAATGGACTCGCCTGACCCAGGCGCACATCTCCGGTAACTGTCAGAACTAAATAATCGTACTGTAGTCACAAATCAAAGAACTGATAAAAGTGATCTCAAACTAAACTAGCTAATTGAGATCATACTACTCCTTCGAACATCGTCCAATGGGTACAATAGGTTCCTAGACCTGTGACCGCAACATTTTAATAACACATAGAAAGAGAACTGATAATGTAATACAATGTACATAAACGCGAAGGAAATTTACAGTGATACAAGAGTGGTATCCATTTTCCGATATTAAACCAGTCGAAGCACGATGTTCACCGCCATGTGATACAGGAAATAAAACGCTCGGAGGCTGCCCCATACATCAGGATTGGACAATACTAACACTAGAACAAGTTCACCTCAGCATTACCATTAAAAAGAATAAAATTCTGTTAACACTCCCAGTGCATAGCGTCCGACTGAATCTCTGTATTGCATTTACATGCCAGCTCACATAAGACTGTTCCTGGTGTTCGATTCATGGCATGCATGTTTCTCCGTTGTCAAGTGTTGTCTTGTGTCTGCGGTAGCTCTGTGCCATGCTGACCACACAAGTAGGGAGAATCGCAATGTGTACCTGTCTAATATTGATCAAAATGATATACTTTCCCCTACACCCCATTGGAATTCAAGTCGGTTTGAAAGATCAGGTGAAATATGACGGATATGTTATACAGAGTGTAGAGAAAATTGAGAATGTGGAACATTTAAAGTACCGTATCATTGAAGCCTGTGCTAAAGTCATCTCGGAAATGCAACAAAATGTTCTATCCACGTTCTCAATTTTCTCTTCATGTATGAAACTCTTTATGTAACCCCAAAAGAAAAAATCAAGGTGTGTTAAATCTGGAGACCTGGCCGGCCATTCTACTGGCCCAAGCCGATCAATCCAATGTCCAGAAAACTGTTCGTTCAGTCTGCTGCAACATTTTTGTGACTTAACCTACCAGAATGAAGAATGATTTCAATTCTTTCCTCTTTCGACAATGCCATCACAAAAGTCAAGAAATTTGTTACAGGAAAGCTTCAAATAATCATAACAATGCATTGAAACTGTCACAGGTTAACCAAACAGTAAAGCAGGAAACATTAATTACCAGAATTGCATAAAAATACCTTTTCCAAAGCCTCCTTAGTACCGTAACATATTACAAAATATCTGTAGATGCAGTTACTAATATTTGTGTCATTACTACAGTTATCTTTAAATAACTTGAAAACGATTAGAGATATCTCAAAACGGATTGCACCACTGTTTTTCTCATAAAACTTCACATGATTTTGAGTACATACATGACCCCCTTTCCATTTAAACTTTCAAAGTTGTATTCAAAATGGCGGCTTTTGAGATAGCTGAGGACTAGAATCGAATGTATCACTGGTAGAGCATTTGGTCTTACAAATACTGATAACACCAATATTAATCGAAAATAAAGCATATGGAAAATATTTATATGGTTCCAGACTTCTGATTCACTCTGTATAATACAATGTATATTTGTTTATATAACTCCCTCACATACACTATATATTATGTCACAAAGTACATTTATGCAATGTTTAAAATTTTCGTATATAAAAATATTTCTTGTCTGAAGATGGCGTTTTAGGCGAAAACGTTTATAAGAAATGTATTTAATGTACACTGTAAGATTACATTAATTGTGATAAGTCATAAGACTGATTTATAACTGATTATTTTAGCAATAACATTATAATTTACTTATCTGATACTTCAAAATGAATTGCAAACATGTAAAAATATTGCCTTAGGTTATTACTACAGAAAAAAGTATATAAATTGTAGTTCATTCAACCATTCAAGATAGTTACTCGTATCGGTAGTAGTCGCAATATTGTCTAAAAATTACTCACGTTGTAAAAAGTATGATGCGCGCCCACTTGTGTCACTGAATTATCGCGTCTTTCCAGAAGGTTAAGAAATAACATATGCTAATATTATAAAAGACTTGTGGATCGTTTTGCGAAAAATAAAAATAAAGCCCCATAATTAACATAAAATTTATCAGTAATTTCTGAACTTTTGCGTAACATTTTTAACAGATTTAGTTATATAGGTACAGTAATTATGACTGTAAAACGAATAAGAATTGATAACATAGATGTCACTGCCGGTGGCATTATTTTGACTACCGTTGCACAGTATGTATACTTCTATTTTATTCAACCCCAACCTCCAATATTATTGTTCAACAAACTACACAAACTTAAATCCAAATCGCTCAATGTGAATGTTTCTTGCAATCAATGACGTGGTGTACTTACAAACAAATTCCTCAATTATTAGTTTACAACAAAGACACATTACTTGAAATGAAGTATAGATTACAGAGAAGGCAACCATCAACGCCATCTTTCGTAGCTGACGTCACAATCATCCAACTCTGCTCTGAATTGTGAAGTTCAAAATTTCGTAGCATTGTTTTCTCTTCCCTTAGACGAAGCGATGAAGGAGAGCGATAAATTAGAATAAATAGGGAGTTAAAGAAGGAGCGAAAACGTGGAGGAGGAGGAAAGAGTATCTTTCTCAGTCGCTCCAAAACATTTGAAGAAACTGCTGCGCGCAGGATGGCTGTCGTTGCCTGCTCTGATTTCATTTACCGATAGCTGCTAAGTTTTCCTAAACGTCTTTTCGTCTGCTCCCGTCATTTCATTCTCTGGGCTTTTATGATGCTGCAACTTTCTGCTCAAGTTTGAGCGAGGCAAGCAGGCAGACGGACCGGCGGATTGAAATGGAACTAAACGTCATCTCACGTAAGATTTTGCCTGATGTAAACAAATTATGGAAATTGTGGAAAAGTAATCCGTAAATACATTACAGAAGTGGTTGGAAGAACGTACACGTGATTTATGCACTATGTATTCTGTTCATAATTGGTTTCAAGGTAAAGTAGAACCTGGGTTATACGTAAGTCAGTTATACGCAGTTGTGGTTTGTATGCTTATGCATAGGTCCTAGTAAAATTTCTTTTAATTACATAAATTGATTCTGAATTGCAGTACGTAGTTCCCTTTTGTATTGAATTTGGTATTCCCAAGAAACTAGTTCGATTAATTAAAATGTGTCTCAGTGAAGCTTACAGCAGAGTCTGTATAGGCCAACATCTTCTATATGATGTTTTTCCAATTCACTGCGGGCTAAAGCAAGAAGATGCACTGTCACCTTTACTTTTTAACTTCGCTCTAGAATATGCCAGTAGGAAAGTTCAGGATAACAGACAGGGTTTGTTATTGAACGGGTTACATCAGCTTCTTGTCTATGCGGATGACGTGAATATGTTAGGAGAAAATCCACGAACGATTAGGGATAACACGGAAGTTTTACTTAAAGCAAGTAAAGAGATAGGTTTACAAGTGAACCCCGAAAAGACGAAGTATATGATTATGTCTCGTGACCAGAATATTTTACGAGGTGGAAATATAAAAATAGGAGATTTATCCTTCGAAGAGGTGGAAAAATTCAAATATCTTGGAACAACAATAACAAATATGAATGACACTCAGGAGGAAATTAAACGCAGAATAAATATGGGAAATGCCTATTATTATTATTCGGTTTAGAAGCTTTTGTCATCTAGTCTGCTGTCAAAAAATCTTAAAGTTAGAATTTATAAAACAGTTATATTACCGGTTGTTCTGTATGGTTGTGAAACTTGGACTCTCACTTTGAGAGAGGAACAAAGATTAAGGGTATTTGAGAATAAGGTTCTTAGGAAAATATTTGGGGTTAAGTGGGATGAAGTTACAGGAGAATGGAGAAAGATACACAACACAGACTGCACGCATTGTATTGCTCACCTGACATAATTAGGAACATTAAATCCAGACGTTTGAGATGGGCAGGGCATGTAGCACGTATGGGCGAATCCAGAAATGCATATAGAATGTTAGTTAGGAGGCCGGAGGGAAAAAGGCCTTTGGGGAGGTAGAGACGTAGATGGGAGGATAATGATTTGAGGGAGGTGGGATATGATGATAGAGACTGGATTAATTTTGCACAGGATAGGGACCGATGGCGGGCTTATGTGAGGGCGGCAATGAACCTACGGTTTCCTTAAAAACCATTTGTAAGTAAGTTCCTTTTTGTAGTATTTTTTTGCATCGAGTCTGAATTGCACGCATTTTTCGTTCTCCTTGATACGTAATATTGTTTGATTTTAACTTCGCATGATTTATCTTATATGGCTTCGACATTTTAACAATTTTCCACAGTTCTGAAGGTGTGACTGCACCATTCTCGTTTTAAAACGTATACAGTCAGTTCGATAATTGTGACTGTCCAATCAGTCTATTGCACACCAACTCCTTCAAATGAAGGGCTGAGATTAATAAAACCCGAAGATTGAATTTGCAACAAAGATGGCTCAGGCAGGCCGTAAACGGTCACCAGATTTAGCCTAAGTGACTATCTTCGTGTAACTGCAAGTCCTCAACTGATCTTGTGAAATGCTTCCCTGAGTTACAGGAAACAATTCATGGCCGTGATCATCGCATAGGGAAGTTTTAATAAAATTATATCAAATGAAGGTAAGTGTAAGGTGAAATGGATATTGTTACCGATAATAGAATGCAATTAGCCTATTAAAGTTCAGGGAAATAGCAGCATCTCACGAAGATACCTCATTCTTCAGAATTATCAGCTACAATCCAACAAAGGCAGGGGCTCGAATCCAAGTTTATGGCTACCGGCATTGTCTCTGTATGACAACCAAGACAAGTGCTCCGAGAATGAATTGGGGTACAGATTCGAACCTCACTGGGTTAATTATCTAATTGGGGGTATATAATAAAAAATAAAATCTCACTCTTACCAATTTCATCGGCGCTAGTTAAGCATTCAGCGTCGTAAAGTAACAGATTAAAAGAATACTCATCTACCGGAGGAGCAGAGAAGAATGTAGTATTTGTCAGCACAATAAGAGAATAGACTAGTATATACAGTCACGAAGCTTGAGTTTATGAGGGTACCAGAAACATTAGACTGTGCAGGTATTATTTCACATTGTCTGTAATGAGGCGATAGTAGCGATCCTAGTGGTTAGCAACTGTCTATGGATGCATATTTACTACGTATTGAGCTTCGTGACTATATATACTGGACTGTGATAATAGACTAATTCTTGATTCATACACATTTAACAGTCTTGTAGGCTATATCACTAAAGATAATGTTAAAACTTGTTAAATTAACAACTTTTCATTCTGCACTTAATACAAACTTCCGGTACTTTATCTTCGTGACTAATTTCGACGTGGAGTTTTGCCATTATAAAACATTCTAGCGAGGTTCTGCGCGTTCTTCCAGTTTCCTTTTCTCGATATCATTGTGGGGGGAAGATGTTTAGGTAGTGGTGGGGTGTGTTCGCGGTTAGTAGTGTTGTGTCGAAAATAGTATGCATTTTGAAATTCAGTTGAGGGTTAAGGATTTGTTGTGTTTGTGTGTGTTTCTAACATTAATTTCATATTGTTCTGTGGCTTTTCAGTTCAATGTGTAAAGTTTCCATATATTTTTCTATACTGTTGTAGTTGTGGTTGCTGTTGGTGATGTGTTCTGTGCAGGTGGATGTATTGTGTGATTTGGTTATGGCTGTGGTGTGTTCGTTGTGCCGTGCTTGTAAACAGCTCCCTGTTTGTCCAATGTAGAAGTCGTTACAACTACTGAGTGTTAAGTTTCTACTAGTTAACATAATACAGTATCAAAGGCTTTTAATTTAACAAGTGTTAACATTGTCATTAGTAAAAATAATAACATACATGATTATGAACGCAAAATGTTGAAATGATTGTACAACATTTAGAATACATGCAGCGAAACTGTCTCTCCAAAATGAAGCGAGTATGAAAATCTGAGGCAGTGCAAACTGGTCTGTAACAAAAGTGAGCATAATCCCTTCGCACATTGCATACATGTTGCATTATAAACATTCCTTCAGCAAAATCAAAGCGAAAACCAACTGCAGTAATAAATTTAGCGGCAGACAGTTTGAAATGCCGATGCGAAGAGAACGCTCAGTGTATGGGGCAACACTAATTGCATGTTTATGCACTCTAATTGTATTGGAATTTTGAAGAGCGCATTCCGAAGATTATAGATATTACAAGCGAACATCTCAATTAAATCTCTACGTGTTATAAAAGGAAAAAACGATTTGGAATTAAAGATACAATTCCAGTACCATGTCACCACAATCAGCTCCGATATAAAGGAGAGATCCTTTTTGTATAACAAAAAGACGTTGCCGCCGTGTGCAGACGTACAAACAGTACATGAACATCACAAAAGGAGGAGGAGATACATGGAAAAGCCTAACCCTTTTCCAATGTAACAGCCAATGATCTTCGTTTCTAGAACTACTTATACTTGCATGTATCCACATGTCTGAGGGGGAGGGGAAGGAAATAAAAAACAGCCATAGCAAATGGCTGCGCGACCAATTACATTGATTTATGTAACTATTGTTCAATGCAAGCAAAGCAATGCGTTCGGTCCTCCATGTTTGGACAGGAGGACGTCACAAAAAGACATCAACTTTAATATAAGTGTACGCCCCATTTTCCATCCTATCCTCCCTCTAGAATGTCCTCCCCGGCCGCATCAGTGATCCATCGAACGTATAGACCTCTCGAGAAGGGAGAAGAACACATTTTTGCAACTGCAGTTAAGAACTGAGGACCTGAGAAGAAGATTGGACCAAGTGTAATTCTATAGCCAGCAGCTATAGTGGACACAAAGGACTTGGGAATTTGCTCGCCACAAAGAGAGTTCCATTCTTGTGGAATGCGTGTACACCAAAGTTTGACAATCTTATAAAATGAACCCATTGTTTATACGGTTCAATATTTTAAAAGTTCTAGTTGGAAAAACAACATTTTTAGCATTCCAAGGTAATGGATGGCAATGCCCGTGTCGTAAACGGAAACGCGGAAAATTGAAATAAAAAAAAAAACTTAAGAGAAAAAGATATACATTCGTAACCATCATAATCATCTTTACCAACAGCATTATCTCCATCATGTTACACTACATTCATCAGCATCACCACCACCAATACCAGCACCACAAATATCCCCATTGTCATTACCACCATCATCGACACAATCACCATTCTCACCACTAGGACTACCACCTGCACAGCCACCATTGTTACCAGATTACCATTAGCGATAAAACTACCACCTCTGCTTTAGTATATGAGTGACACACCTAACTTGACTTCGTTAACGACAAGTAGAAAACTAACTCAAATAATGTTAAAAGAAACAATTTACGCTATACAGAGTGATTCAAGAGAAAAAGACCATACGTTGAGGGGCGATATCATGAGCGATTCTGAAGGAAAAACATTATATAAACATTGTCTTATTCTCAATGGTCCCCCCCCCCAAAAAAAACAGCTGTTTGAAAATAACAAGCATAAGTCTTCCTTTATTCCTCTGCATATTTCTTCATATTGATGCAAACGCAACCGAAACGATATTAGGTTGTAGTGGCCTTTGTCAGGTTGGCCATTTACACTTGCGCAAGTGCTACCAGAACTTGGAGGATGTTCCCTTGGTAACAAGGGCTAGTATGCACTTTCGACAAGATAAGGGCTCCTACACACTCCAGTCGGCCAGTGATTCAGTACCCCAATGAAACCTATCCTGGGCGTTGGATCGGTCGCGGTGGTGTCATTTCTTGGCCATCGAGGTCACCCGAATTTATAGCATTAGATTATTGTTTGTGGGGTTGGCTAAAGACCGAAGTCTACAAGCCCAAAGTGGAAACAAAGGAGCAATTGATTGCCCGCAATTTAAGTGCTTGTGATCACATTAAGGAATGTTCGAACCAGCTCAAATTAGCAACACGGCATCTGGCTACACGAGTTGCAAAGTACATCGAGGTTGATGGTGACATTTTTAAACATGATATTTATAGAGAAGTGAAGAATTAAATACACCATACAGGTAACGATGTCTATCACCTGCACTGCTCTCGTTCTTCATGGTTTCGATTGATTTCCTCCAAACCCGTTGAGAATAAGACATAATATATTTATATAATGTTTTCCCTTTACAATCCTATGCTCCCACCCCTGAACCTATGACTCTTGTTTTCTGAATGATCCTGTATTTTAAACTTACATTTACAGTATCAGTATGCAAACACTATAAAACGTGTTTCGACCTTGTTAGCTTTATTTCCATTCTCACAGAAGCCATTCTGAGTATTTTTATCGCTCAGGATCGGGTTTAATTCCGAAAACTTCAGATTCATTGACATTTAGATTAGTATAAAAACCTTAGTGAAAAAGACTGTATCGATAGTGACTTGCAAGGGGGAATAGTGGGACAAGTGTTTCGGCCTGCTTCAGGTTCGAACACTGCACAGCTGCAGCTGTACTACACACATACGAAGGCACATACATCCGTTTGCTTCCGAGGTCTTTGATTGTTTAAAGGAGCTCAGAAAACTAGTCAACACACATGCTGATCTAGCGTAGGAATGTGCATAACCAAGAAGGAGAAAAAGAGATTGGCGAAGAGAGAAAGACGTGTTAAAAATACTTTAAGGTTTGAATATTTCTTAGAAGTCAATTTTTCTTCTCCCTGGCTGGAGTAATTTTGTGTTGAAACAAAGAAGACGTGACAAGATAGAGGTTGCTTCTGCAATGGTGGACGTTGTCGGGCAACCGGTTAGAAGACGACCCCAACTCCTCCCACTTGGGTGTCTTGCAGCCAGCCAGAAACCACGAAGAAAGCCTTTATTTATATCCTTAAGAATAAAGAAATTCTGATGGAAAGCTGCAAGCTTTTTAGTTGCATTTCCAGCTCAAGAGAGAGAGAGAGAGAGAGAGAGAGAGAGAGAGAGAAAGAGAGAGATTGGGCGTGTAACACGTTCATTTGCATACAGTGTACATACATCGTACAGCTTTCAGCTTCAGGCTTTACCACAAGCAGGTTAATTTATAGGAGCATTCATTCAGCAGCAAAAGACTCTTTCAACGAAAAAAAAAATAGTCATTGAAGTTGTATAAGCAAAAAGAATGGATTATAAACTGTATATTTACTGTCCTGGCTTCTATACTACAGACAGTAAATTCAGGAGTTTTAGCAAGTCCTTTTCTTCTTCTCCTAACTTGAAATTATCATCAAAAGCATCTTCATAACCACCACCATCAACTTCGTCATCACTATAATCATTATCATCATCATCATCATCATCATCATCATCATCATCATCATCATCACCATAAATATACGGTGCATAGCATCGCACATCAAAATCAACAACGCTATTAACATAATCTATTATTATTCTCGACAACCTTATCAAAACAGCCATCATCCTTCAAAAAACATTCTCATCATTATCATCTTCGTTATTAACAACATCGACGTCATTAATATTATTATTATTATAATCAGCAACATCACTTTTGTCGTCATCCTAATATTTCTCATCGCCCACGTCAATATCATTTTTATCATTATCCTTATTATCAATATCATTCTCTTCGCTGTCCTTATCAACATCATTCACGTCACTGTTATTATCAATATCATTCTGGTCACTGTCATTATTACCAATATATTACCGTCTTTTTTATACATTATCCTGATCGTTGTCCTTATTATCAACGTAATTCTCGTCACTATCCTTAACAATATCATTCTCCTTGCTACCATTATCATCATTCTCCTAACTGTCCTTATTATCAACATCATGATTGTTACTATCAATATCATAATTCTCGTCACTGTCCTTATTATCAACATTATCGTCACTGTTCTCATTATCAACACCATTCTAGTCACTTTATATTATCAATATCATTCTCCTTACTACCATTATCATCATTATCCTAACTGTCCTTATTATCAACATCATGCTTGTTACTATCAATATCATAATTCTCGTCACTGTCCTTATTATCAACATTATCGTCACTGTCCTCATTATCAACACCATTCTAGCACTTCATATTATCAATATCATTCTTGTTACTGTCATTATCATCATTCTCCTAATTGTCCTTATTATCAACATGATTGTTACTATCAATATCATAATTCTCGTCACTGTCCTTATTATCAACATTATCGTCACTGTCCTCATTATCAACACCATTGTAGTCACTTTACATTATCAATATCATTCTCGTTACTGTCATTATCATTCTCCTAATTGTCATTATCAACATTATGCTTGTTACTATCATTAGGCCTATCATAATTCTCTTCATTGTCCTTATTATCAACATTATCGTCACTGTCCTCATTATCAACACCAATCTAGTCACTTTATATTATCAATATCATTCTTGCTACTGTCATTATCATCATTCTCCTAACTGTCCTTATTATCAACATTATGATTGTTACTATCATTATCATAATTCTCGTCACTGTCCTTATTATCAACATTATCGTCACTGTCCTCATTATCAACACCATTGTAGTCAATTTACATTACCAATATCACTCTCGTTAATGTCATTATCATTCTCCTAATTGTCATTATCAACATTATGCTTGTTACTATCATTATCATAATTCTCGTCACTGTCATTATTTTCAACATTATCGTCACTGTCCTCATTATCAACACAAATCTAGTCACTTTATATTGTCAATATCATTCTCGTTACTGTCACTGTCATCATTCTCCCAATTGTCCTTATTATCAACATCATGCCTGTAACTATCATTATCATAATTCTCGAACCTGCCTTTATTATCAACATTATCGTCACTGTCCTCATTATCAACACCATTCTAGTCACTTTATATTATCAATATCATTCTCTTTACTGTCGTTATCATCATTCTCATCATTGTCCTTATTACCAATGTTATTCTCGTCACTGTCCTTGTAATCAACAACTTCCCTTCGCCAACATTATCCTCGTACATCAACATCACAGTTATGCTAACACCTTCTTCGTGACCAATATCATTCTCGTCATCAATGCGATCATTGTATCAACCCTTTGTAAACATTATAATCTTCAACATCAGCATCATCCTCGTGACTGTCATCATCAGATATTATCGAATATCCTCAAATAACAGCGGGTCCCGCAACAGGACATCGTCTAGCATTGGAAACACTCCCGGATGTTAACCGTATGTAACCTCTACTGAGCGTCTCCGACTGACGCTGGTATAGCACTGAGCTGTTGATAGAGAGCCAGGAATCTGCATGATTTTACCCGTAAGTACATTGTCACTGAAGCTAGTAGACTAAACTATATATCCTATAATTTTTTATGACGTTTCATAAAGTGACGAGTAGAGTAATTTCAAATGAAGAGTGTTAGTGGAATGAAACTTGTGACGCTGAAGAAAATGTGGGAACCCCAGGATAATCCCTCATCCTTCGATCTTCTTCACAATTATCACTCTCCAGTCAACATCGAAGGTCCACCCGAGCTTGCGGAATGGTCAAAGTGAACTATCTGAAAATTTGTCTGCGCTCTATATGCGTGTATGAATAGACGTATGTGTGTGTTTGTGTATGTAATAAGGGATTTCCAATTCCTTGTATGCAGGCATCCAAGAACAGGAATCAGATCAGGTGATACAGAAATGTAATTAAAATAGGAATAAAATCCACTTTTCAAAGTCTCCACCGGAGCTGTCAGCTACGTGCGCAGATCTGCATGCCTGCCCGCTTCTCTGATGGATGCAGATTGGCTTCTGTGTTGTTCTCGTTGAACCTCTTAAGTCGCTCGCCTGTTCTTTGATGAGGTGGGGTGTTAATCAATGCGGATGACAAAACAATATTCCACTCGAGTGTAAATTAGATGTACATGTCATATAAAATCCTGTTTGAGAACAGTAAGCATCCTTCCTATCTGCCTCACATTACAGTCAGATAGCCGACTGGCTAGAGCCGCTATCCTGAATTCATATCCTACTGAGTTCGAATGAAATTTGTGATGGACAAGAGCACGGCAGAATTACCTCATACTGCCGTGCCATTTGTTGCATATTCGGGGTTGAAAAGTTA
This sequence comes from Periplaneta americana, assembly GCF_040183065.1. Classification (NCBI taxonomy): domain Eukaryota; kingdom Metazoa; phylum Arthropoda; class Insecta; order Blattodea; family Blattidae; genus Periplaneta; species Periplaneta americana. The sequence goes on from NC_091128.1 coordinate 96,656,029, forward strand.
GCCACGTCATTTAATTCATTTGCGCCTTACCTCCTCGAGTTGAATGCGTGCAGAATCAATATTGGCCTACATAATAATCCATGTCATCCTCTTTGTAAATAGGCTCGTACGTTTTATAATTACATACATACGTACATACATACATACATACATACATACATACATACATACATACATACATACATACATACATACATACATACATACATACCGTACATATCAAACAGGAGCAAATTAAATCCGTTTGTCCCGACTCACGTTCTGTTATCCTTTAAGTACTCTATTATTATTTGGTTGCATAATAGGTATCTTGTGTAGATCAATCAATAACAGTTTGGTCTTATACACAGGGAGTGAGTACTGTGGTTATTACGTACCAGTACCTATTAACAGTGGCTAGAGTTATTTCAAATCCGTCCAATTCTTAACAGGGGAGGGATCTGGGCTACTTGACTTACGGTTCCAATTTTATCATCATGTGAATCCTCTAAAGGGGTTCAGATTTCGCACAGATAATGAAGTAAAGGCCGTAGTGCTGAAAGTTAGTGAGGTTTAAAAAGGGTACGTCTTATTCCATTTCTACGAACAGTCGTGTGGTCATAATAATAACTTATGGATGTTTAGTTTTGAAATAATACTCTTATAGCAATGTTTTGAATCCCGGTTAGCTAATCATTATTAGGAAGGCGTACGCTACTCTAGAATACTTATAATTTCGCATTATGAAAACAGACACAGAGTGTATGGATAGAAAAAGGGGTAGTTGCTTGAAAACAGTGGTAATGGCCAGGACTAAGAGATCTAATATAACTACAAGATTAAAAATTTAATCCAGTAACATGTCTTAAGTAGGGAAATTTCGTTTTCTCAACGACTGAAATAGTCTCTCTTTTTTAATAACAAATAATACATACTAATGACAATAATAAACTCGAGAACAAAAATTGTCTCATGTGGCCTTAAAAGAAAACTGCAGCACAAAGACTTAAGCTGCTACCTATGTAAGGGGGGGAGAGGAAAATTGCGCCATACAGCAGCCACTCTGTCCATTAGGAGGAAAACGAAACGACAGTCGTAGCTTCTGAGATGAGAGCAGCAAGACCCCTTATAGGGCCTATGTACCAGTACCAGACCAGACACATGACACAAAATATATGCTCAAATGAAAGACAATGGTCCATAAATCAGATAGAAAAAGGAAGAATAGCAGACCACGGTGGGATAATACGAGACGGTAATGTAATATAACCCCATGGACGATGGCTTCGTCCCGCAGAAACTGCAATTACCAAAGGGGGAGGTGCTGCAAAAGAGTCCCTTCTACCTACCACATCCCTTTCCTTCCTAACTAACCAACCCACCCCCTCACCCCACATACAACATATTATACCATTATGCTTGGAGCCAATTAGCTAAATTGCCCCGAAGCTCTACTGCACCTCTCCAGTATTCCAGCACCTCCCTTCTTCTTTACGGGATCTTGTCTGGTATTTACGACAACTTTATGTCTGCCTTTGCTCTGTCCCACGGGACATCCTCCTTTCCCCTCCCCCCACTGCGGTTTAGAAGTTCCTGGATGTTGCAGCGCAATGGTTCATCACCCAAAATTTCCGGAGAATGAAAACCTGTTCATTTTCACATTATGCTAGTGAGACGTTCATCAGGCCATATATTCTCTTTCGTCTTCATCCATCCATAAAGATACTTCAATATCCAGACAAATTTCTGCAATGTGCCAAGTTTCATAATCAAGAATTAATATTGCGAATATTTTCGTATAAGGTGTCAATTTAACCTATGCAAGAGTTCCCAACCATTGTTGCTTCTTATTTCATTATATTTAATACGTTAATAGATTCTGAATTTTTAGCCAGACATAACGATTTGCAAGATCACAGACCACTGTTACCTGAAATTAGACGTAACAGAAAAAGAAGCAATATGACAGCTTCTGAATATCATATAAATGTTAACTGCATACAACAGTGAGTTATAATTATTTACTGTTCGACGCCTATTCGACGTAATAGAAAAAATAGTATGTGATAGCTTTTGAATACTCTGTGGTAATTAATCATTTACAAAATTCATCTATCTTCATTCCCTAACGTTCAATATCAGAGAGAAAGACATAAATTAAGTAAAGAAGCAATGTGTTTGCATCTTGTAAATATTGTCTCAGATTTAATCCTGCTTAAAGAATATTGGAAATATTTTTGTCTGTTGTTCTGCGAAAGAGAATAAATTAACAATTTATTGACAGCTTCAGGTACAAGAAAGAAAAAAAAAATTACGTGTTGATAATTGCTTAACATTGTGGGGTAAACACTGGTAATTTCGTGGCAGTGGTTATTTCGTGATACTTTTTCTTTGCTCTTTCGTGAACTAACCAATGGTGTTACGAGATTCAAATTTCCGCCAAGGGATTGCATATGTTGTCCAGTTTCCAGAAACATACAGCTACGCTTTGTGTGACTATTGTAGCTGCTTCAGTGAGCTTTTATGTTTGGAGAGAGCAAGTTAGCGTCGACTTCTCAGGCGTACAAATTTTGTGGATGTTTGTAATTACATTACAGGCTTATTACTAAAGGTAAGCATATGATATTTGGTACAAAGATTTATTATATCTTAATGAAATTTTAGGAAATGTTTTTGGAATTTCAGATACAGCTGTAGTCGCCATATAGGCTTAGCTTTACTGATAGAAATCTCAGCTCTTTGAGGCGAAATTTTGTTGAGTATTAAGTGTTACATTTTATACTATTTTAAAAATTGTATTAAAATACGAATTTTAGAAATCTGAAGATAAGATGTGATAACAAAAAAGAAAAGGGGGACGCAATGGGTTCAGTGTAGCTTCTGTTTGATTTCTTATCATGCTAAGTGTCAATGATAAGTGTTAGATGACTTACTAGCAAGAATTGTGACAGAAGATGAAACATGGCTCCACCATTTTGGACCGGAGACAGAGGGAGACAATGTAGTGGCATCATGCACATTCACCAAAGAAATAGAAATTCAAAAGTGCACCTTCAGCAGGAAAAGTTATGGCTACTGTGTTTTTCGATTCAGAAGGACTCTTGCTAGTGGACATTATGCCACACGGAACCACCATTAATTCTGACGCGTATGTGGCAACTCTCAAGAAGCTTCAAGCTCGACTGAGTCGTGTTCGACGACATCAGGAGAAGCAGATTGTTCTGCTATTGCACGACAACGCACAGCCATATGTCAGTCACAAGACCACAGACCAGATCAGAAAATTCGGATAGACAACACTGAAACAACCGACCTACAGTCCTGAACTGGCACAGTGCGATTACCATCTCTTTGGTAAACTGAAGGATCCCTTCGCGGAACGAGGTTAGAAGATGACTCCCTTGTGGACGCTGCTAAAGAGTGGCTCAGACGTGTTGGTCCAGACTTTTACCGTGCTGGTCTACAGGCCCTCGTTCCTAGGTTACGTAAGGCAATTGAAAGGGACGGGGATTAAGTGGAAAAGTGACATTTTGTTCCTAAAGGATGTATCCACATTCTGTGAAAATAGCAAAGCTGTAGGATAAAAATATATTTTTTAAACAAATGTTATGCATTACTTTTGGAGTTACCCTAGTAATATAGGCTATAGTAAAGTCCGTAATAAAAGTGTTCACCCTTTCAGGGCAAAGAAGATCCCTTTTCAATTTCAATTTTTACTTTGATTCATTCTTATTGTGTGTTGATATGTATTTCTATGTTTTCTTGCTATGAATATTAGACGGAATTACTATGTTTGAAGTCTTGTAACAATAAATGAGAATTTCATTTGACTTTAATGAATTTTTCCACAATTTTTCTACCTCTCACGAAATTATCAATGTAATATCACGAAATTACCAAGGTTATTACGAAATAACCAACCTTTCAGCTTAAGTTGTAAAAGTGGTTTTTGGCACCTGTTCAAGAACGTGTCCAATCTTTTATGTCTCCAGATTTGTACAGCAAATTATCGTTTTTTAGATGAAAAAATCGGAATAAGGATATATTTACTCATTTGAATTTTAAATTAATTTTCATGAAATTATCACGAAATTAGCAATGTTTACCCTACCAAATTTTATGTTGCATGTAAGATTTTCTATCCATTGTTGTTGCTCTATGTAAGCGAAAAGGTAAAAAAAAAATTGGTGACAGTTTTGGACGTAAATAAACAAAGAAGCAAACTGTCGAAAGCTTCTGAATAGTACTGTATGTCAAATTTTATATTTTATTCAATATTTTTTAACGATTGTTGTTTCTTACTCTAGTAAAAGAAGAAAGGAACACTTTGATGAAAGTTTCTGCTATAACAAAAGAAATAAAGTAATGTGTTGATAGCTTCTAGAAAAATAAATAAATAACATTTGATAGCTTCTCAATGTTGTGCCAAATTTTATCTTACTTGCAAGACTTTTTTACTATTATTTCTTCTTATTTTTTACGTGAGGAAAGAAAAATCAAACGGTTGACAGTTTTGGACAGAAAGAAAGAAAGAAAGAAAGAAAGAAAGAAAGAAAGAAAGAAAGAAAGAAAGAAAGAAAGAAAGAAAGAAAGAAAGAAAGAAAGAAAAGAAAAGAAAAGAAAAGAAAAGAAAAGAAAAGAAAGAAAAAAAGAAAAAACAAACAAACAAACAAACAAACAAACATAGAAAGAAAGAAAACGTGTTGATAACTTCTGAACATTGTGCCCAATTGCATCTTGTTTGCAGAATGTTTAACTATTACTGCTTCTTATCCTACTGTACTTACTGTAAGAAATAAATGTGACATAAGAAATCAGCACTAACTTACGTTTCTGATTATTTTGCCAAAGTATTAAATCATTAACAACATTCACAAAGTAAAAAACAGGCTATTTTGAAATACTGATGCTAAAACTACAAGAAAAGAATTTTTCTATTCCAAATCTACATTTTCAATAATAATCTAAATAATAAATATAATTTCATTTACCAAAATTCAATTTTAAAAGTATGTTGGATTGTGTAGCCACTACTGCTATTTTACAACGTAACAAAATACAGAAGCAACACGCTTATATATAGTTCAAATGTTTATAAAACCAAACTATATCCAAGATTCTTAACACCAGTGTTTCTCTTATTCGACGTAACTGAAGAAAGTAGATATGTGGTTAAATAATCTGAATATTACGTCAAATTCATTTATAGCCTATATTATATAAAGTATTGTAATTTCTTTTGTCTTCGAGTCGATGTAATGCAAAAAAAAATGTGATAAGAGTTTGTCAATTTGTACAATTTCTGCGATTTGATATAAAACTATCTTGCCTCTTGTACGACGTAACACTAGAAAAACATAGGCCTAAGTTAGTAACGCGTTGATAACTTCTCAATATGCGTAAAATTTAAACTTTTGTAAACATTTCTAGAAACATTATATTAAAGATTCTAAAATATGGTATTTTTTGTTATTCGAAGTAATACTCGTAATGTAAAGAAGAAAATATGCTATGATAACTACTGAATATTGTGTCATATTTAATCACAGCAAATATTTATAACCATCGGTTTTACTAGACGTAAATACAAGAGAGAAATGATATGACGACTTTTTTGTGCTATTTACATATAAAATTACATGAAGTAAGAATAACTATCGTAAACTTGCGTCCAGCCTGTTTCGTTGTTGAAGGAAATAAACGGGAAGGTAAATTACGACAACAACAACAACAACAACAACAACAACAAAAAGTAGTCTATCAAAGCAGAAAAAGAGAATTCGACACTCAATTGTTACATAGTTTGAATACAATAAAAAAACAAAATAGTGCTGAAATAGTCTAAGTTTGGTAGTATAAACAAAGCGGAAAAACAGAAGATCAATGATCATCCGTGTGAAAGATAGCAAAACAGAACAATATCATAATCTCTGAACTGACACTGGTGATATTTGTGCTGAAGTGAATGGTATGTTCTTATATTATGAATAAAGTGTCCGCATACACGCCATTGTGGCGCATGGAGGTAGAGTTTCTATGTTTTCTGGATACGGAACTAGAAGATGTGATGTGGTCATCACCAGGCTACCATTAACTTTTACTCCCGAAAGAGCTCCGGTATGTAATGAAGGTTAAGTGGATCCCAGAGCTGTATTGGAAGTTATGACGAGATAAAAAGAAATACTGCCCTCACCTGAGCTTGAATTCAGACTTCCAGTCCCTACACTGTCAAAATCGAATGCATCTGTTCATGGTGAAAATGACGTTGGACCAAAATCATCTCTAACATATTTTTAACTTTGTCTTAATTTAAGTGATAATTTGTACATGTAGTTTAAAGAAATTTCCGAAAAGTATGATATTAAAATTTTTTTGATAAAAATTAAACAACGGAATTATTCGGAATAAGTTTAAGCCGAACAAAATTAGAAATTAGAGTAGCCACGTCCAGAGGATAAACAAAGGATCTCTCCTAATACCTATCCTTTTTGCATCAACCAAGAGGCCGTCGAGAACTAAGAAGATCTACCCTTTTTGTGTGAATCAAGAGGCAGCAGAGAACTAAGAAGAGCTATCCTTTTTATATAAAAGGGCCGTCGAGAACTAAGAAGAGCTACACTTTTTCTATCCGCCGATATCTAAGAAGAACTATTATTTTTGTATCAATGAAGAGACTGCCGAGATCTGAGAAGAGCTATCCTTATTGTATTAACCAAGAGGCAACCGAGAACTAAGAAGAGCTATCTATTTTGTTTCAACCAAGAGGCCGCCGAGAACTAAGAAGAGTTATCCGTTTTGTGTCAACTAAGAGGCTCCGAGAACCAAGAAGAACTATCCTTTTTGTTTCAACTATCCTTTTTGTTTCAACCAAGAGGCCGCCGAGAACTAAGAAGAGTTATTCGTTTTGTTTCAACCAAGAGGCCACCGAGAACTAAGGAGAGCTATCCCTTTTGTTTCAACCAAGAGGCCACCAAGAACTAAAAAGAGTTATCCGTTTTGTGTCAACCAAGAGGCAGCCGAGAACTAAGAAGAGCTATCCCTTTTGTTTCAACCAAGAGGCCGCCGAGAACTAAGAAGAGTTATTCGTTTTGTTTCAACCAAGAGGCCACCGAGAACTAAGGAGAGCTATCCCTTTTGTTTCAACCAAGAGGCCACCAAGAACTAAAAAGAGTTATCCGTTTTGTGTCAACCAAGAGGCCGCCTAGAACTAAGAAGAGCTATCATTATATTAACCAAGGGCAGCCGAGAACTAAGAAGAGCTATCCCTTTTGTTTCAACCAAGAGGCCACCGAGAACTAAAAAGAGTTATCCGTTTTGTGTCAACCAAGAGGCCGCCGAGAACTAAGAAGAGCTATACCTTTTGTTTCAACCAAGAGGCTGCTGGGAACTAAGAAGAGTTATCCGTTTTGTGTCAACCAAGAGTCCGCTGAGAACTAAGAAGAGCTATCCCTTTTGTTTCAAACAAGAGGCCGCCGAGAACTAAGAAGAGCTATCCTTTTTGTATGAACCAAAAGCCGCAGAGAACTAAGACCCGATCAGAGACCTAGGAATCCCATTTAGCCTACCATTTTTATATCAACCGAGAAGGAGTCGAGAACTAAGAAGACCGAAGCAGCGTTGAAAAGTTTATGATGTTGATAGGTAAAGCAATGCCATTAAATATGTTGTCTACCCTTAGCAGGAACACACTGTATTATATGTTTGGAGAAGGAGTAATTGCAAACTTTGATAAACATGCCTTTCTTCGCTATCGCTTGCTTGGACTCCGTGTACTGTTCTGTTTTTATATAGTTTCATGCTAAAGGGTTGTTCGTTTCTGATTTAATATTTTAAGGCCCTAATTCACCCAAGTCAGTCAAAGGTTCGAGGTCAGATCCTCAATAACTTTCCTAACAAAAATGCTGTAATACACTCTTAAAATCTGTAATTCTCTTTTCCACCCGACAGTCAATTCTGTTGCATAAACGAAACAAAAATGGACGATAGGAAAAGAAATCGACAGTACTCGAATGGCGTTATTGATGCTGTCTGCTTTTGTTTCGTATAAATATGAAATATACGACGAAAGATTCAATGACCCGTAATTGTCCAGAAACAACCCCACCCCTTTTCGACGTCACGGTTCACATGAGCATCTACCGACCAGTTTTTCAATTTAAAATCAGCTATAAACAAAAGAATAGCTGTAGTTAGGTGTGTTCACAATACTTACCTTAAGAAGGTAAGGAATTCACATATATACACAGTCAACGTTAAACATAAGTTCAGTATTGCAGTTGAGAACATGTTTTAAGGTCGCACAACGTGAGATAAACATAGAGACATTCACAATGCATTATTCTTCCATCTCATTGGTGGGTCGAGCTTGAAAATGTAACTTTCGCGATTTGATTTAATATTTTAATGCTATAAAGGATACAAAATTATTATATGATAAAAATACTATAATTTATAACATTAGAAATAACTGAAAATATATTAAGCATAATCCTCTGCTTGAGGTTCTGACTGATATGTACGGTACATCTATTATCAGGCAGTACATCTCACTTGACGATATGTGTCAGAAGAAGAAATTTGTATGCATCTGAAGTTTGACTAGTGTAATATGTAGCTAGTCGACGATGTATGCAATGGAGGGGGAAAGGAACTGGCCATCCTACCCCATTATCTCCTTGCCTAGTTGCCTCATAAGTGATATCACTTGTGAGGTTCAGACCTGTCTTCGAACAATTGACTAAACAACATATAAATAGGCCTACATAAGTGGCGACATTAAAAAGGTGTAACATACCTTTTATTTTATTTACTTTTTATTTATTTATTTAATCTGGCGGAGTTAAGGCCATCAGGTCTTCTCTTCCGCACCACCAGAATACAAATAGACATATACAAGAAACAAATGCAAAGAGAAGAATAAAATAAGAAATATAAATAAAATTACAAAAGATTCAGAAAAATTATATATATATATATATATATATATATATATATATATATATATATATATATATATATATATACTAGTAGGAAGATAAGATCTGATATTTGATATTTTTATGGGATATGATGAAAATACTAAAGATTTAGTTTTGCAATATGAAAAAGGTCTTACTGAAACCACTTCACTTGCATGATTCGGGTTCCACATATTGCGGATAGATGGCAGAACAGTGACCCATTTTCAAATTGCACACCACTTCGGCGGGCCACGTTGTGCATTATGTGTATCTGTGTGAATAGTTATTTCGTATACTAAGGTGAGTGTATGTTAAGTGTTCGTGTAAATGTAGTGCAATGATGGTGAGGAAGGGAGAAGGGAAAACCCGGTGCCAGCACGTAGCCTATTCCTGCCGCCAGGCTTAACGTCCCCATCCGACGGACGAATCACTATCAACAGTGACATATGCCTTCCCTTCATATGGATTTAACCCAGGCATGTTTGGTGCACAATTTAGTGATTGGAAGTTGTGCACCGCCATCTCTCCTACTCCCGAGGTAGAAATTTTACAAAAAAATTTCTGACCCCGCCAGGAATCGAACCCGGGCCGGCTAGTCTGGAGGCAGACACGCTACCACAGAGCCAACTCGGCGAACTTTTTGAAAAATGTAATAATTTGAATATTCAGGTGTTAACATTAGTAAAGTTTCGTCTTCGTTTAACTTCCACCTGTTGTAGGGCTTACACACCAAAGTCTGTAGGAGAGGGGACGATCCTATGGCCCACACATACTAGACACTAACACACATGTGGGTCTCCCCTAGCCTGAGGTCAGCAGAGCGTAGGGATCTCCACAGACACACAGAGGACAGAATATTAACGAAGCATAGCCATCCATGCCCGAGGAGGGATTCGAACCCACGAATCTTCGGGCCGCGTCGCCTAAAGGGTAGCCAGAGAAAATGGGATATAATGGGACAAAAATAAATTTAAAGTCACCAACATTTAAATTATAAATCTGTAGTTCGGAGTATTTACAGTGACACATGGAGAAAATACTTGGAAGATAAAACAAAATTTGCGGTCAGAATTATTATCAGCATTAATCTCACTAGAGGTTATGATTTTTTCGATAAATTTGCGAGTGGAACACGATTGACTATTACACGATTAGAAAACAGTACATAAAGATTAGAAGTAACGAATACAATAAAATATTAATTGTCTTACGAAAATACAAATGTCTTCAAATGTATTATTGTACCATCTCAACATTACAAATATTACGCTAGATAGCAGTAGTGTGTTATGATTAGCTGTTTTCTTGTTATCAGTTGTGCCAAGTATGGAATCCTCACTGAACTCTGTGGACGGTTACTAGTCAAGAAGGCTTTGTTGATTCAGTTTCATTTTTTATTAAAACAGTTGCATTCCACTTCAATTATCCGGATCCCAGTAATCAACGTCACTTGACAGATGATTTTCATTAAATCTCAGTATTAAATAATCTCTGATACGTGACTATCCATAATATCATATAGCAGAAGCTATAACATAACTTAAATAATATAAACAAGTGTTAGAAAAGTTTTAATTACGGATGATGAAATAAACAAGAAAAGTTTGAATTAACTATGATGAAATAAAAAAATAAACATGAATAATTTTAAAAGGAACAATTATTGAAATACAATTTTCAAATTTGAATGTTTTAGTGGTTGGTGGTTCAGTTATGTTACATTAGACGTGTGCGTAAAAGAAGTGGAACTCGTTGATGTACATGGCGTATTCCTCAACTTATTCAGGATTTCCGAATTGTGCTCTTCATTTATTTGTAAATAGGGTTTCAGGGAAGATGCATGGCTATGACCAGTGATCTTTATTAATTCTTGTTCTTGAATGCCAATGCGAGTCATATTTGAAACTGCTGTTCATCGACTGGAGTGGTTTGTAATTTTGTTGTTGTTTTTTTTTTTAGTCCAGATCAGTGCAGTTTGAAATGTTAGCAAACAAAGAAACAAAGCTAGGGTAGTGATAAAAATAAACAAATGCTAGGAACGCGATAAAATTGTGCGATAAGCAGCCATGGTTGGTTGAAAGACGTTCTTTCGTACCGTTTTATTGGTCAAAAGTTGTACGACGTAGTAAAAGTGTAATAGTCAATGGAATAGGACTTCTTGAAACGTTTAACCAGACATTTTCAAATGACTTTGTAACTAATAACAATAGACGTTTTTCGCCTACTTCTGAATCAGAAACAATAACAATGGCATGGTGGCGACAAGAGCAATATTTTTCGACTATAAACCGAAACAGGATATAATTATTGTTTGGCCGCAATAGGAACACTAACAGCAGAAGATCTTCATGCATAACAAAAATAAAATAAGTGATATAGCTTAGAAAGCATACGACTAAAACTATTGTATAAATTTTCTGGTGTAGTGTGAAATAGAAATAAGTATTGATTTTGTAATATGCTAGGCTATATTGTTTAAGAGGAAGGAAGAGTCCTTCAGTATGATAAATTGTAAATGCAAAATGAATATGATTCCACGGAAACAAGTAAACAGTGCCTAGCCAAGACATGCAGACCGATGAATTGTCTTGACCGCACCTTGTAAATACATCGGACGGGGCTGTTATCTGGGAATTAGGAAAGGGCACATTATGTTATAGTGGAGTGACGTGGCATGCGGGGGCGGACGATAATGTGAAGTTAGAAAGATCTTTATGAGGGGTAAGCTCGCAACATGCTGTAATTTTTACCTAACTTGACGTGGATATTTCCCCCATCCCCTACCCCCAAGCTCCACTTCTCTTTAATTCAAGTAAGCTCACCCGTCAGCATGTTCCATTTCAGCCATTATTGTTGTGCTACATGCCCAGGTTCGAATCTTATCATTCCCATCTTTTATAGTGCTTAGAACTAGTCTACTTAAATTGTGCAGGTACTTCTGGGTCAGCGATGAGGAATATCAAGAGCAATGAGATGTGTAACCTACACTGTAGGTCTGGTCTTAGCATATCCAGCTACAAATCTAGTTAATCTGGACTCGATTCCAGGCAGGCAAGTAGACACATTTCTCCCTTCGATAGTGACTACGTGTGAGGTCCTTGCTAAGCGTTCTGTGGACTTGCATACTAATATATCTAATAACAAGATCACAGAATCATGTGAATTTCTATGTTAATTAAAATTATGTTCAGTAGCGGGTATGTACAATGACAAATGAAATGCTATTTATTATTCTTATTATTTTTTTAGTTGGTTATTTTACGACTCTACTGTATAGGTCTCGCAAGCAGGGAATACCGACGGAAGGAATGCGAATGAAACAATGCGATAAGGAAGAGAGGGCGACAGGAAAGGCTACGAGATAGCTTGAATGATATTCAAGAGTACAGTCGGAAGAGAAATGGCATCGATAGAATCAGTCTTGCGTTGTGATAGTTACAGTACGACTTTAGTTTGTTCCATTGCATGTGAATACGTGTCTTGTATAGCATGGTACTATTATTTCATTCGCAAACATATGTTGCGCGCTTAATTAGCTTCGAATTTTTCTCTTGCTACGTTCTTTATTTCCACAACGAAGTCCTCATTTGTTCATCTTCTCGGAAGAGACAGTACTTCCATCGGTCCGCACCTCTCGTCTCCTCGGCGTGCCTACATACACACGTCAAAACAGACAGTAACGTCACCACTGCTTTTCGGTAATAGTTCCTTGCGCGAGCTATACCAATTGCTATGGTTATCTATCATCTGAGTGAGATGAAGTTGATAATGCCAATAAAATGAGTTCGGGATTCAGCGCCGAAAGTTACCTAGCATTTGCTCTTAGCCTAATGGTTGAGAGAAAAACACTAGAAAAAACCTGAACCTTGTCTCAACCAGGATTTGAGCCTGAGGTCCGCTCGTTTCATGGTCAGACGTGGTAACAATTACTTCACAGTGGTGGACTTTATTATTATTATTATTATTATTATTATTATTATTATTATTATTATCATCGTCACCATCATCATCATTAGTCTGGCTATTCCTCTGCTGAAATTTATGAGTAATAATGAATAATAAAGTGTACAGAATAAAACTCAGGATAAGTTTAAAAGAGGGGAAAAGGAACTGGCCACTCTATCCCACTATCTCCTGGCTTAGACCTATTTGCCTCATGCGTAATACCTTACTGGTGCCACTTATGAGGTTCAAACCTGTATTCGGATAGTTGACTAAGCCATAACTATTGTAAAAGAAAATTAAATCCCGAGACACTTATAAAAGCAATCAGAAGCTTATATACGAATACAAAATTGTTTATGTAAATCTTTAATAAGCCATATTACTGAAAACCTCATGCAACAAAATATGTTGGCAATTATGTGAAATAAAAAAATAAAAAAGACAGTAATAAAAAGGAAGCAGAATCAACAATCAATTGTCCACACCTGTGAAGTAACAGTTAGTACGTCTGAACGCGAAACTAGGCGGCCCGGGTTCAATCCCGGTCGAGGCAAGTTATCTGATTGAGGTTTCTTCCGAGTATTTCTCTCAACCCAATAAGAACAAATGCTGGGTAACTTTCGATGCTGGACTCATTTCACCGGCATTATCGCTTTCATATCGTTCAGACGCTGAATAACCTTAGATGTTGATACAACGTCGTAAAATAATCAAATAAATAACAAGCAATTACACAATTAACAAGAAAAAACTACGCAAAGTAAAAAGAAATAGAGAAAAAAAGAAATAGTAATAAAACTAAATAACGAAAGAAAGGAAGAAAAACGGATGGACTAAAGGAGAGAAGGATAGAGAAACAAAAATATGGCAGAATGGAAGACTTGTCACAATGTATGCGTGTGGTCTCTACAAGCCGTGGATTATATCTAATTAGGACACATCAAGCAATTTAGAATGATCCAGGCCAATCACAGCAACTCTCTGAAGTTGACGACATCACTGAGGAATTCTGCAGTCTCATCTCTGGAATCAAGGCCCTCAGGTTATTCTCATAGCCTGTTTTACCAACCATAATCAAGACGCACAGAGGACTATGAAATGTTACGCTATTATCCAAGTTAATCTTCAAATCAGCGATTTTTGTAAACTGTGATATTCTTCACATCGATGGTAAAATTTCAAGACAGACAACCAATTCAAAAATTGTTAAAAATCAGTAACACCAAATTGTATAAACTAGATATATGTGAATATGAATGTAATAATATTGTTTTATGTACGACATGTATGGGAAATGCCGGTTATTATTCGGTTGAGAAACTTTTATCATCCAGTCTGTTGTCGAAAAATCTGAAAGTTAGAATTTATAAAACAGTTATATTACCGGTTGTTCTTTATGGTTGTGAAACTTGGACTCTCACTTTGAGAGAGGAACAGAGATTAAGGATGTTTGAGAATAAGGTGCTTAGGAAAATATTTGGGGCTAAGAGGGATGAAGTTACAGGAGAATGGAGAAAGTTACACAACACAGAACTGCACGCATTGTATTCTTCACCTGACATAATTAGAACATTAAATCCAGACGTTTGACCTGGGCAGGGTATGTAGCACGTATGGGCGAATCCAGAAATGCATATAGAGTGTTAGTTGGGAGGCCGGCGGGAAAAAGACCTTTGGGGAGGCCGAGACGTAGATGGGAAGATAATATTAAAATGGATTTGAGGGAGGTGGGATATGATGATAGAGAATGGATTAATTTTGCTCAGGATAGGGACCAATGGCGGGCTTATGTGAGGGCGGCAATGAACCTCCGGGTTCCTTAAAAGCCAGTAAGTAAGTAAGTAAGTACGACATGTATGTATGTATGTATGTATGTATGTATGTATGTATGTATGCACAGTGAATCGTAAATAATATCATTAATTTCAGAAAAAGTTTGATACAATTTTTCCCGTTTTTCCTTCCCTTTCAAGATAAACATTATTTTATATGAAATACGAGTATTTGAGGATGGCAGTAAGAGACGAGCGGATATAGTTGCTCTTAATAGACAGAAGAAGAAGGCAGTAATATTGGACCCAACTGTACGGTTCGAAAAGGATGTATTTCAAGCATTAGTGGTTGATCAAGAGAAACAAGTCATTTACCGTCCATGTGTTCCTCACTTGAGTGAGAGCTATAATTAATTACTGATTACACATGGGAGGTGAGGAATGTGCTTTTTGGTGCCCGCGAATCGGCGTATAAATATACTACTGACATTTTAAAACAATATGATATGACATCACAAGATATTAAAAATATTTGTTTAAATATCTTAAAGAAATCCATAGGCATTTTACATAATCATTTATTTAATGTTTAATTTTTAAATTTTCTAAATTGCATATTGTACTATGATTGCTACTTACTGTATTGATTTTCCTCTCTATTCCATACATGCATTTTTTTTATTGTTTTCCGGACCTATATGGTCATTTGTTATGACAGGCGGATGTATAAATAAATATATGTAGCGTGTTTTGGGAAAGCCATTAATTTAATTCCCAATATGCTCAATCAATTTAAGAGGACAGTATATTATCACAATAAATGATTGAAAGAAATTTACTTTTATCCTTTAAATGTGCAGAAATTTGATCCGAACAAATGTAACTTTTTGTTATGAAAAGGAATTTTAAAATTTTACATTTTTTCTGTTCAAATTTCTGCATATTTAAAGAACAAAACTAAAATTATTTCAATCATTTATTATCATAATACACTGCTCTCATAAATTGACGGAGCATATTAGGAATTAAATAAATGACTTTCCCAAAACATGCTATGAAATGTTTCATATATCTCGGAAAAAGGAAGCAAAAACAAGCAAAATTGTATTGAAGTTTTTTGTTTCAAATATCTCAAAGAAAAATCTCCTGAAATTAATGACATTACTTACGGTCCACTCTGTAAATGCATGTATGTATGTACTTAGCTCAATATTTAACAATGAAGTCTTTATCTTTCGTAGTTGTCAATATTTAATAACAATATCTGAATGCTTCTACAAACCTTGACATGTGCTGAAGTGCTCCATCTACTTCTACTCATTCTCTTTCTGTAGTCTAGACATAACAGACAACTTGCTGATGACAGGAAACCAATTCTGTCAAGGTTATCGCTCAAACAGTCGTGGTCCGTGACTAATGGGAAGCTAGTAGCAGCTGCTTTTCGTGGTAGTTTAGGAATTATTTCAGAAGTGTTACTGTAAAAGCGCTTTTCTAGCCAATTGCAATATTGTTTATTAAACATTTTTAGTAAAAATCTAGCAATGTTTAGAATATTACATAGATATTTCAGAATATATTTTACAAATATGAAATTTGTTGTTAGAATTATTTGTAGCTGTACCAATTTATTACATAATCATTTTTAGTAAAATATCAGAAAATGTTGGTAATTCTACAAGAATTTATTCGCATGTAGGTAAAAAATTAGGCCCTATTATAAAAATATTAAACATATTTTGTAACTAATTATACCAATTTATTAAACATTTTTAGTAAGATACTAAATAATTTTGAAAATTCTCTAAATACATGTCAGCAGATAATTAAGAAATTACATGCATATTTATATACACATATGTGTACTTTTATTTCATAACGAATTGCACAATTCATTAAACACTTTGAGTAAAATAAGGATATAATGCATTTATTGGAATTCTACAAAGCTATGGCATTACTCCTGTACCACTGATGCATACTTTTCAATTCTCTTAGGAAATAAAAATAATTTTAACAATATAAATGACGTTTTTAAGAAAGAGAGTAGAACACATTTCTAGATATAAAAAGCATGAAGATAGAGTTTTTATTACCACACAAACAAGAACAATTGTTTGTATACATCTAAAATCTGATTAGTGTAATATGTTACTAGTCAGCGATGTATGCAATTGAGGGGGAAAGGAAATGGCCACCTTACCACATTAACTCCTGGCTTAGTTTTCTCAGGAGTGATGCCTTATTGGTACCAACTGTCTTCGGACAGTTGACTAAACAACAACAACATACAAACCAACAGATACAAAGGCAAATGAAAGAAACGTTGAATGAATGACTGACAACCTATTTCCAAATTAATAATCAATCAGGATCTCTGAAGTGGAAATATTTTAAGCTCAAGGAAAGATGGTATGAACAGTTTTAAAGCCAATACTTCATGAAACCGTAACAGGACTAAACGTTAACGATGATGATGATAATGATAACGAGGACGGCAACGATTATGATGAACAAGGGGATGATGATGACAAAAAATGTTATTAAAATATTGTGTGACTTCAATTCACCTACTTTGATATAAAGAATAAATTAATTGAATGTTAAAAATATGTTATATAGTCAAATGACTTGTCAAAAAAAGTGTTCCATGTCAAATATTTCTGAATCAAAATTGACCACAGAATATAAAACCCATTACATTCCCATGAAGTTGTTCTTGAGTTTCTTATGAAGCAAATTCAATTCCCATGTAATCGCTGACTTGCCAAGCAAATGTTACGGTTATTGTTATTCATTTCATGATTTTTCAGATCAGATTACTCGTTTTTTATAATTTTATTTTATTATTTTTATGAAGTTCTGCAGAAGTTTTCTTTTGGGTTGTTCGCAGTCTTGTCCGTGTTTCAATTATTTTACAAAACTGTAATCTGGGGATAAAAGTGTCATCAAAAATGAACCGAATTCTTAGGGTTACAATTAGAAGGAATAAGATAGGCTACCAAACATGATTGTTCTCCATAACATATCCGAGTCTGGCGCTCCAAGAATGGTAGAAAGATTTCTATGAAACATTTTGTAACATTTACTGAAGAACCAATGATAATTGATTTCACATGTGTTGTATTTTTATTTTGAAGTGTACTCGTATTTGGTTTAGCACTTTTTCAACTCCTTTCTTTATTATATTTCCATTAGCTATAAGAGCTATGTCAACATTTAGTAAAGTGTTGACTTTCCTGTCACGTATATCTGGTTTATTTGCTTCAATTTTTCTGCTAGTTTGTAGTGGAAAGTACCATAGGACAGTGGCATTACTTTTTTTTCATGATAACTTTTGTTTCATGTAAATATCAGTGTTCAGCGACAGTTTGATCTCCTAGAGTATTTCCTGACGATTAATTTGCACCTAGTATGATATACATGTGATGTCAATCTAGGACACTGGTACCACAGAGTTTTTTTAATTGTGGCACAGTCATATTAGGCCTATAAATATTTCGAGATTGTTTACGTTAATTACTGTATGTCTCAGCATTACAACTGAAGATAACAAATGTTTTATATTGTTTAGAATTTCATAAAAACATAAAACTTTATTTTTCTAAAGAATGCATTCACCATTTTAACAGGAAATAAAAATGCCTCGTCAAAATACTTCATCCTTAGTCTGGAAATTCCTCGCAATTACAAGGCATATGCTAGGATATTTCTGTTGCATTTGAAGCATACTTCAACATGAAATTAATGTGGGAGTGTCCAGTCAGCAGACTAGTAAAAGTTAAAGATACCTCCTCTAAATGTCATAAAGTCTCTTGGGAAACATGAAGATAGAAATTCATGCTTTCATTCATGACCTCAGTACTAGAATGAGGTGGCGTTGTCGTCACCATGCTTCGACCGCTTTTTACTCCCGGGAAGGCCCGGTACTCAATTTGACAAGAGGCTAAATGAACTACGGGGGCCGTTCTGGAAGTTCTGGTAGCGAGAAAAATCCCACCACCATCCGGGACTGAACCCAGGATCTTCCATTCCATAGTAGTTGCTCTACGAACTGAGCTATTCGGCGCCAATAGGCTAATGGACAGCCTTAATTCGGGTATACTGAGAATAATATTGTTGTTCCTGAAAATGTGAATTAATTTTCTAGTGACAACATTTTTACGAGTATTTAGCTACTTGAGAAAGAATTCCAAAGACCTTAAGACTCAAAGGATAACTATTTAGTGGCCCTAGAAACTTTATACTAGATATTTGAACAGAAAAATGTATGGGAAGATTTTCACTTGGAAAACTGTGAGACTCCTACAATTTCAAATACGTAAACAAAAGTTAGGAACATAAATGCTTAATGCAACATCTAAGATTTTTTCTGGGACCTCTCTAGTAGTCTGTGTTAAAAATTGGCTCACATTTTCTCACAATGTAGGCTTACACAAATATGAAAAACCTATTTTTAATATTATGCAAATTATTTACATTTTAAGGTTTTCACCCAACATCTTATATCTGAAAGTAATGAAATTTCCTAGCCATTTTATTGATATTAAGTAAAGTCATCACTTAAATTGAAATAGGTCTAAATTATGTAAGGAAACGAAGCCGAATTCGCTGAAATTGAGCCATACTATACTTAATTATATGATCAACAAGGTGAAAGTCGCCGCTTAATTCATACTGAACAAAATTCCGCTACACCGCTACGCAGCATTTTTATATCGGCAAGCGTACCAGACAAGATACGTAAGTTTTCATGTGTTCTTCGGTGACTCCGCGCACACTACTGCTGCGTGCCTTGGTTGTAACAGTTTCTGCCTTTAGTAGAGGACCAGCTGGTAACAGCGATGCCGCGTGCCGGTATAGAAAAGTTTTGCTCAGTCTGTACAACACATGACATACAAAAGAAATACATACATAGCAAGACTGTTAAGAAGATATATCTTCAGTTTCTAGCAGAAATCAAACCTGGGTCCGCTGGACATGTAGCTAGAGGCACTACTACTTTAGTCGTAATGGAGAACACGAAGCAATAAAATGTTCAGAAATGAATTAGCGCAGCTTTCATTAGTGATCTGAGCTAACAATATCATTCTATCATGTCCTTTGATATCATCTGCCTTGAGGACTTTTGGTGCCGAGTCCGACGCAACGACCAGAGGCAATAAAGGGGGATGATTGTGCGGTTATTTGTCTCCCTTCTTAGTGCCTCGGAAGTTACTAGAAACGCCTGTAGCCATTCTTTTGTCGCGGCGCTGCTGTAGCCGGCTGTATTAATGAGGTAACCGGGGTGTTTATAACGGCCGTGTTACGCTAACTGTTGGTGCTGGACAGCACAGACGTGTGTTATGTCACATAACCTGCGCGATATTGCTCCATGGCAACATCCCTGCTATACGAGCCATAGCCTCTCTTCCACTCCGGGCAGTTTCCACGCCGGGCCTTGCCGACCATTACGTTTTAAATTATCTTCATGTCATCGCCCGAGTATAGAGGGCTTGGTGATAAAGATACGTACTGTACTTCTTAGCTCCGGCTCTAAACAAAGACAATTCGCTCCTTTCTAATCAATCGCGATAACTGCGTCTTCTTCTTCTGCTTCTACTTCTTCTTCTAATATTTCTACTGCTCTCGTTTTTTATTAGTGTTGCTGATCAATCAAAATATTCAATCGATTAATCCATAGATTAATCGAGTTTTGATCGATTTGAAAGAATGTTTTAATATACTCTAATACACAATTATTGTTAAATTTAACTTGTGTTCGGTGATAAGCATAAGTAGGTATTAAATGTTGTATATATCTGTATAGGCCTATATTGTATCGTTATATTACAAAACTATTTTAATTATTTACTAACATATTTATTATGAGGCTTATAATTTATTGTGTCAATTTCTCCGGGAATTTTTGAGACAAACATAAATAATAAAAAGTATGAAGACTCACCTAGTTAATACTGTTTCATCCATGATTTTAAACATGTGAGTGCATTCACATGCTCCGAATTAAGTGCCGCTCTACGTTTAGTAACAATGTTTCCTGCATCACTAAACACGAAAAAAACTTTTTTTTCTGTCAAGCACTTCTCCACGATCGTTCAATTTAAATCCAAACGTTTCACCGAATTTACCTCTCAAATTCTCATATAACATAATGGAATTTACACTTTTCATAAACCACAGAAAACTGAATTTTTTTTCTTTATCAAACTAAACACACAACGCATGGAGAACTGTTACAAACCAATAGCAAGCTTGAAGATTGCAGCTACGACAGAATTACATATCGTTAAATAAAAATATCGAACACTGATAATATGCTTACCTTAAATTAAATTTGAAAACAAACCAGACCACCAGATCATCATCAACATCATCATCTTTTGTATCAAGGTTCGGGTACTAATTTCCTCGTGAGAACCAAATTTTCCATATATAAATTTAATACAAAATAAACACAGCAATGTGAGATCCATATTGAATTAACAGATGGTGTCAGTATATTCCTTAAAACACTTTATCTCTGATAAATGAAGGAACGAAATTGGTTTGTACATACATATACAAGTATTATAATTGATTTACTAGGTATAGTTTAACATCTACACTATGTAACTAATCAGCGATGTATGCAATGGAGGGGGAAATAAACTGGTCACCCTACCCCATTATCTCCTGACTTAGTTGCCTCATGAGTAATGCCTTATGGTATCACTTATGAGTTAGACCTGTCTTCTGACAGTTGACTAAACAACAACAACAACAATAACATCTATACAGATTATTACATAATTAATTTTATTACTTAATATAGAGAAGAAATTACTCACTAAATTTTTTCCATTACGATGTAAACTGAACAACGTAAGCCGAATTTTATAACCTTTTTTAAGCTCAAGTTTTCCTATTTAAGTAATCTAACTCTTGATGTTGCAGTGTGTAGGTACTAAATTTGACAAACACTGAAACACAGCCTTTTGCCACTTCCTTTTCTTTTTGAGAAGCACTCTGGTAATATATGTAAGTGACGTTAAATTATCAAGTAGCGGGGATGAGCAGTGCCTACACACAGGTAACAGATGACAGACTACTGCTCCAGCCAGCCGTTCGATCGTGAGATCATGTCATCTGCAGCGCCCACATCGTAGTAACAAGGATTTAATGCTGGACGCAACGCGATATAACTGCCTGCGGTTAGCTTTCGCGTCTCTGCTCCCCCAACATTTGTTTCTTCCTTTGTCACTTTATTATTTTTTTTCCTCCCTATATTCTTTCCCCTTTTCTTGTATTTCTCTCTTTATTCGTATCTAAACTACTCCATTTTTTCATTAATTTCTTGTCGTACTTTCTCTCTTCCGATCAAGTTGCTTTTCCTCAATATTTCTTTTAATCCATTTCTATTTTATCTTTTTAATTTCCATATCTACTTCCCTATACTTATTTTTTTATTTATCTCCTCACTTTTATCTCTTCTGATTCCGTTTTTCTGCATCTTCATTTCTATCTCCATTCATTCTTCTTCTTCTTTTTTTTTTGCACAGAGGAGGAACCTGAAGGCTTACACTACAGCCTGAGGCTAATTGTGTTTACCACACCTATTGTAAGAATAACTGTTGGAGTCCTTAGGATCGTATTCCAGTAAGTATCGTGATTCACTATTTGGTGCCAGCTACTGATTCAACTTAAACAAGCCTCAGTTCCGACAAAATCCGCGCTTAAAACCCCTCCGTCTCCCTGAGAGTTCTGCAACTTCCTCAGAATGATATCTGTGTCCAACGATATTATATCCTGCTGCATCACTTGTCGATCTATATAACTATTGAATGATGATAAATTAAGTTGAAATTAACGAGTCCAACGCCGAAAATTGCCCAGCGTTTGTTTCGAATTAGTGGAAGAAATGCTACGAAAAACTCTCAACCAATAAATTTGTCATAACCAGGATTTGGACTCGGATCTGTTAGTTTCCTAGTTAGATATGCTGACCATTAATCTATAGGCATGGGCGTCTTTATTAATTTATTTGCATATTATTTTATTTTATCATGTCATTTGTTTTGCTTTCTGCCTGATTCTATTTATACCTGTAAGTTATTTTGATTTTCTACTGCCTTCTTATTGTCTTTCTCCACTTTATTTGTTTCATTATCACTTCGTCTTCCTCTATCGCTTTCATTTTCTCCATTTACTTTGTCTTCATTATTACCTCTTCCACCTTTCTCTTTTCTTTCTCCTTTCGTCTTTTTTCACGTCTCTTACTTTCAGTGCTTAACGCTCTTCATCTTCCTTTCTTTTCTGTTTGTTCAGTTTATTTATACATATTTTAACATCTACGTCATAACGCGTGTGTAGAATCTTTTGGTATTTATACTAGTAAGCCGTGATGTGATTCTGTTTATATTGCTATATTTTATAATTGGGCGTGTATTCATTTTAACTGAATTCAATTTTTTAATAACTATGATAATTGTGGTTAAGGTAATAATGAACCATGGAATTTAAATTACCAATCCGGCATTTGCCTTTGTGACTGAGGGAAACTATGAAAGATCTCAGTCAGATTGTCCGGCCACGGGGTTTGAACCCGGTTCTCCCCGGATGCGAGTCTAGTGCGTTACCACTGAACCACCTCCCTTGGTTTTATTTCTTTATATGGCCACTTTTTTTTTTTTTTACAATTTTTCTCCCATTTATTCTTTAATTCTTTATATCCTTCTTTGCTACGTTTCTATTATCATTCCTTTGTCTTCTTTTCTTTCTTATCTTGTTGTTCTTTCTAGCCCTTTCTTTGTTTTTCTTCCGTTACTTATTGCTTTCTCTGCATTTATCTTTTTATCTCGTCTTTGTTCCAATCTTTTGTTCTTATTAGGGGAAACTCGGCTAATTCCGCAGTACGGGTAATTCCACAGTAGTGCATATATGATTTTACTGCGGCTTTACAATAACGTGAACGCAAGTTTTGAGAGGCTGTCAACAGGAGGCATGTCCTCTGCAGTGCTACAGAAAAAATCCAGGTTATTGGTCGACACCTCTGTCGGCAATACAGTGAAACATCGAAAGTTGGCTGTTTTTCGTGTTTTGCTAAACAGCTGTGAAGAAAGTGAGCATTGTTACGTATAAATTGTTTCTTTTATGTTACTTTCATAATGTATTTCAGAATTATTTACTACTGCGGAATTAGCCAAGTTCTATTGCGGATTTATCCGCACTGTTGCGGAATTACTCGAGTTGTACTTTTTCAACTGTGATGCATGTACAACTAAATATATTTGCATTTTAATAGGTCTCTTCATCTCATTTGGTAATGAAAGGTTTCATCCATGTCTACATACCTTGATAATATTTTTCAATAAACATTTTGATTAAAATATGACAGATTTATTTCTTAATACTGCGGAATTAGCCGAGTCTTCTCTATATTTACCTATTTAATCTTTCTTCTGTTCTTGTTTTCATATTTTTCCTTTATTGTGATTTCTCCGTAATTCTTTATCATTTCATTTCTTGAGATATTAATTCTTATCTTTTATTCCCATATTACTCTTCGCCCTTACATCTTTCTCTCTTTATACTTTCTTATTTTCATTATTTATTCCTTTGTTGTTTTCCTTCCTTTCTTATTGTTTTTCCCTTCCTCTTCGTTCCCTTTACTTCATTATACAGTTATTCATTGTTCTGCTTGTGTTACTTTCTTTCTTTTCCCATTTCTTCCTTTCCATTCGTCTTGTTCTGCCACTTATTTATGTACGTATTTATCCTTCCTTCTCTTCCCTCCACGCTTATCTTCTTCTCACGATCCTTGATTCGCCATGTGTGTTAGTTAATAATCTCCATATCATCTGACTGGTAATTGAAATTAAACGTTGTGTCTGTATTCCGTGATAAAGCCGTACCGCTTGCTCCCTCACGGACCTCGTCTGGCGCGGAGAAATAGAGGAAAGCAAGAGGGAGGAGCGAAGGATCATCCCCGCACAACAAGAATGCGCCTTCCAACACCATTTCTCTTTATTGCCCACCGTTCGGATGAGGACCGTCGTTCCAGGCGTGTCATTAGCGGGGCACAGACCGCCGGAATCTCATCAAGTGCTGCCGGCTGATCACTCACTCTTCAGACAGACGGACAGACAGACAGCAGTATCATCAGAACCAAGCTTTAATAATTGTCGGCCAGGAGCGGGATATAGCCGGAGAACAAAGACCATTTAGAAGCGAAGGGTCCTCCTTGCCGTCCTCATCGCGTCTCTATTGATCCTGTATCACTGCGCCGAGTCCGTTCGGCTTTTTAATTTAATTATAAACTTTATATTATTAGTGATAATACCAAACGCAACGGCTGTTGTTTGTTCCCATAGTTCTCAGTATGGAAGATGTTTATGTCATAGGCTAAACTGCTAATGATGTCAGTTCATCTATTCGTTGGAAATTTTGTACGCTTTGAGGAAGGCTTTACATCGAATTCACGATCTGGAGTTCGAATCCAAAGTAAAAAAAAAACTGATGTTTCTCCATTTCCTACGCAATGCTCTGCATTGTATTTCATATTATTACTTTAATGTGAAACGTCTACATTTGGCGCAAAGGAGAGAAAAATTGTAACGTTTTCACAAGAAAGGTTTACTCTGACGTCACTCGTGGTACCATCAATCAATCAGATAGGGATGGAGCCAGAGTGAATTGTAATGGCAGACAGAGTAATTATCTCATACCTCCATGTTAATTATAGAATCACTCAGAAGCGTCATTTTAGGGTGGAGCAGGATAAGGAAATTACTCTCCGCCACCGAGCTTAAGATAAAAAAATTAGTAATTGAGTAGTACTACTTGCTAAAGAAAGAATATGAGAACTTTTCTTTTCATATTCCACTTTTATAAACAGTTAAGAAATACAAGACGAGCTAGTTTTTTACTTTTCTCTAATGAAACCAAGACGTTACCCTTTACTGTATTAGTGGTTGTTATATAATATTGTAAATAAATTTCTTTTTTGTTAATTTAAATTAACGTTTCTTTATTAATAAAATTATGTGTTGGCCACCGCCGTGGCTCAGTCGGTTAAGGCGCTTGCCTGCCGGTCTCAAGTTGCGGTCGGGAGCGGGTTCGATCCCCGCTTGGGCTGTTACCTGGTTGGGTTTTTCCGAGGTTTTTCCCAACCGTAAGGTGAATACCAGGTAATCTATGGCGATTCCTCGGACTCATCTCGCCAAATATCATCTCGCTATCACCAATCTCATCGACGCTAAATAACCTAGTAGTTGATATAGCGTCGTTACATGACCAACTAAAAAACATTATGTGTTCATTTGTTCGCACCTACATCATATTAACAGAATGTAGGCCTGTCGTATAATATGTACGATATGAAGTTAAAACTAGGCGAAGTTCACCTGATCAGAAGTTCATTAATTTAGGTCTGTTTGATTTTCCGATGTCAGATATTAAAACATAATTTATTTTACTCAAGTCTGGTTTTCAACGTCGGGATTTTAATGGCCAAGGGAACTCCTTATGACGACTGTCTGTGGAAAGATTGGAATAGTAGTCTCATTTTGTAGATTTACAAATTTTATACAGTTTATATATACAGTATTTTTTTTTTCATTAGCCTAAATCGCGCACAGTTGTAATTCCTATCTCCTATTGTGATGTGAGATGAATCACATTTTCTCTTTTCCCAAAACATTCAATTTCTTACACTTTTTTCCGTAGTACAACATGTTTTTTTTTGACACTTGTAGAAGACATTTTGCATACAAGTTAAACAGTAGGGCCACTTGAAGTGAAGCCATAATACGTAAAGGTAAAGGTTTGTAAAAAACACTTTGTAGAAAAAATTCGTTCTCATATAATGTACAGTACTTCATATTTTTTTCTACGAGAAAGAAAGACAGTCGGATAATTCACCAATCAGCTAATAGGGTGAAGGATAATCGGGGTTTTATTGTAATAATAATAATAATAATAATAATAATAACAATAATACGAGTAATAAGGAAACATGTGTTATCAGTCCTAAAATGCAAACTTTGTTAACGGTTCTCTGATAATGGAGCCGTCACATAACTTCTAAATTTTAGATGTTTCTGCAAACGTCACGGTACAAAAACCCAAAAATCTTGTACTACGTTGAACAAGATTAAAATTTCAAGTCATGCAACATTTTTAATCTTCATGCTTATATTTCAGGCATGGTCCTTTAAGATTAACACCGAAACTCTAGATTATTTCGGTGTCTTTGACGGTGCTCTAAAGAAGAGAGATACATTTTTTTGTTTTCTGCTTGGGATTGAAACCTTAGCTATGAGATCTGTAGCCGGAAGCAGTGTACCACCAGCTGAGATAAAGCAGAAAGCTTCAAAAAAGAATAGGGATATATCGCCATAATTTGAACCTGATTATCCGACACTGAAGTCGACTATAGGCCTAATATGTTTGGAAACCCATCAAATTACTCTTAAATAATTGTGCCCATTATTCCATACAATTTTGCTGTTATTAACCCATCTAAGAGTATAATACCAGAACGATTGTCCCTCAAACCAGCAGGTGGACTGGATTGTTGACAGACTTCTCTCCGGAAACGAAGTGACGAAGATGTAATGCGCACCTGACCAACTGCTATTTGAAGCTTTTGTCTTCCTTCACATCCTTCCTCCATCACGTCACCCATTCACTCTCTTATTTGGCTGAGTAGTGTCTAAATATTTATTGTTTCCGCTACTTACACATGCTTCCTTGTAAGGAGGTAAGAAGAGTAAGAATGAATTTCACACTTCGTTTTTACTGGAATCATTGAATTAAAAAATGACAAATATAAACAACATTTAGGAACACCATATATTCCTCCTCCTCCTCCTCCTGGTCATCATCATCATCATCATCATCATCATCATCATCATCATCATCATCTACTCATATTAGTGCAATATAGAGATAGTGCAGTAGGGGAGAGTCGGGTAGTATCGGACATCGGGTAATATCGGACAGTGCGTTTCTTTCATCTACCACCATATGGCAGTACAGTACCTGAATGACATGGTTACGTTTCTCTACGCGACATCACAGAAACGTAACCATGTCAATCAGGTACTATCATCGTGTGGTAGATGAAAGAAACTCACTGTCCGATATTACCCGCTGTCCGATACTACCCGACTCTCCCCTATAATACTGGGGCGACGATATATATATTTATTTTAGTGTGTTATTTTACGACGTTTTATCAACATCTTAGGTTATTCAGTGTCTGAATGAGATGAAGGTGATAATGGCGGTGAAATGAGTCCGGGATCAAACACCGAAAGTTACCCAGCAATTGCTCATATTGGGTTGAGAGAAAACCCCGGAAAAACCTCAACCAGATACCTTGCCCGGAAATCCAACCCGGGCCACATGGTTTCGCGGTCAGACGTGCTAACCGTTACTCCATAGGTGTGAACGTGACGATTTATTTATTTGTTTATTTATTTATTTATTTAACCCACCGCACCGTTCCGAATCCACAATATTGGTAGGCCTACCCCTGACAGAAGTTTCAATATATACAAGGAATTTAGTTACACTTACAGTATTTTGCCGACAGGGACAGAGAGACATCACCTCAAACGCCACCTAGTATGCAACTAAAGTATTACTAGGACGCGAGAGAGGAGAAATTTTGTCCAGACCCTCTAATTCAGGCTTGGAGGTCTTTAACGTGTTGGAAAACTCCGACAAGGAACACCAGGCTTAAAGTCCCTCCCGGAGAACTTGCGTTCCGGATTTTTGCATCCTGGAAAATCCATCGAACCCATCCGGGTTTGATTCCGAAGCTCCTGGATGTATAGGGGAGCGCTTTACTCCTAGACCACTAGGAACGACAGAACGGGTGTAGGTGGACGAATATCTGATAACTACCTCTATTATTGGATAACAAAACTTTAATGAACATGCTATTCATGCGTGATGAGGTGATGTTACGGCAATAATCAGCATTAAATTAAAGAAACAAACATTCAGAGAAAATCATTCTCGCGACCGCTTTGCCCACTGAAAATAGTGCCGGATCTAACAGAAATCTAATTTCGATTCTTGTACAGAGAAAACATCACTGTACAATTAGTGGAACGTTTAATGACTTTTTCCTCCAATGTCGGATGCTCTGAATTTTGTTTATTTTACATCAAACGTCTACCTGTAGGGATAACATATTGGAACTTTATATCATTTTAGCCGTTTTCAATACCATCTGTGATAAATCGTAAGATGCAGATCAGCCTCATAGTAGGATGAATTACTGTAAAAATTGTGAACATTTTTCAGACAAAACGCAAGTAAGTTACCTCGCTAAAACATGCAACAACACTCAACTTTACGAGTATTTAATACAAATTCCTATATTTTAATCCAGATCTCCAGAATTGAATGTCGACGGTTTGAAGGTTCGCAACGACATGAATAGCGATGAAGTGAAAAATATAAGTATTTAAATTAAGAATAAAGTATGGTGAAATGCAGAAGTTAGAGTAGGCCCTAATGCTATATATATTAATAAATTACATAAAACTTTGTGTAGACTATGTGACAGTTTGAAAGGAGGCATCATAAAACTCGTAGAAATACTCTTTAACTATTCACCCAACACAAGGTCTGCATTAACACATTTCTGTCTCTTCACGCCACACAAGTTGGTTACAGTTGAAAAAGAGACGCTTCTAACCGTTGCATATAATGAAAATCTAACGAGCCCATCGAAAATTAAAAAAATAAAAACTTTACAAAGTAAACCATTGTTTAAAACTATACATATTAATTACTTAGCAGTTCTCCTCAGTCGACTCCTTCTTACCTCCTTCCTCCTCCTCCTCCTCCTCCTCCTCCTCATCATCATCATCATCATAATAATAATCATCACACCCAACATCATCATGGTAGTGCGCACATGTAACATACGAATAATGAAAGAATTAGTGGGCTAAGAATATTCGTCATTGTTCCTGCAATTTCTGTATCTCTTTCTATGTTACTGTAGTCGTGATTGCTGTTGGTAATATGTTCTGGGTAATTTGATGTGATGTAGGGTTTAGTTAAAGCTTTAATGTTTTCACTGTATCTTATTAAAGAATATTTTTTATTAATTTGTCCTACAGAATAATCTCTGTAATATTAATTGACAATTAATATTTAAGGAGAAAAATTCGCTCCGGCGCCGGGGATCGAACCCGGGTCCTTGGTTCTAAGTACCAAGCGCTCTGACCACTGAGCTACGCCAAATTCAATCCACAGCACCGGATCGAACCCTCCTCTTTCAGTGTTTCCCTTTTGGCCTGACTCCAACATATATGCTTAGCTTGGAGCGAATTTTTCTCCTCAAATATTAATTGTCATTGTATCTTGTTTGGAAATATCTTCCTATCTGTCCTATGTAGAAATCTGGGTAGCTACTGCATTTCAATTTGTAAACACCAACTACACATCACACCAAAAAGTCCACAGTTAAACATATTAGAACAATACGAAATATACAAACACACAATAACACACCCACAACATATACTTAATGCACAATTACACATCTTGATTACACAACTTTTAACATTACATCACTTTGGAAAACATATTATATATCTTTCACGTGTTAAATTTTTATGTTGCCTTGTTAACATGTCCAATAACAGGTCGAAACATGTTAACAAGGTAACATAAAAATTTAACACGTCAAAGATATATAATACGCACAATTACAGTTCAATACCCATACATTATTCATCATCATAATACATGATTCACAAACAACCACCCCCACCATGAGAGCAACACACCCCCAAACATACAACGGACGAATGTAAACGCCGGAAATCAAGATCAGCTGGAACAGCAGTAGTTCGAAGGACACTGAAGATGACACCACACCGGTGTCGAAAAGGACCCGTCTGCCAGAGGTACATAAACTGTTTAAATTATAATACTTTTAACGGTTCAACTAATATAGGCTAGTTTCAAGATTTAATTTTGTTGTGGTTGATTCACTATGCCCATGTAGTTTTATATTTGTAACTGTAGCAAATTAAATTAAAACGACGTTGTACAAACTACGAGTACTGGATTATTTACCATCCATGGAGTTGGTGATGTCCAGATGGTAATTTGATTAGATAAGGACAAAGATTCGCTATGTGATTAGCTGGCATTCGCCTTACAGTTACGGTAAACCTCGGAAAAAAGCTTTACCAGCGGGAATCGAACTGACGCCCAAGCGCAGCAGGCAAACAGGTCTACCGCTTGAGCTACATCGCTGCTCAGTCATGATTTATCGTTGCTCCTATATCGCTGTTTTATTAAGGCCCATTCACAATGAAAATTAAACATAACCGTAACATAAACACAGAAGTTTGCGCCCAGGCTACCAAATGGGATCATTCACAATGATTCACATAAGCATTGACATAAACATTACCGTAAGACGTTAACATGAAAGTTTGCAAACTCCAAACTTTCATGCTTATGCTTACGTGATTTGCAAACAGAACACAATCGTGGAGCGCTGAAGTATACGACAGAATATGAGGAAATGGCGTCGTTGTTATGTTTCCATGATTATCAAGTATGTTTCCTGTTATGTTTATGTTCCCATTGTGAATGATCTTGATTTTATCGTAACGTTTATATTCTTAAGTTAAC
Organism: Periplaneta americana; assembly: GCF_040183065.1. Taxonomy (NCBI): domain Eukaryota; kingdom Metazoa; phylum Arthropoda; class Insecta; order Blattodea; family Blattidae; genus Periplaneta; species Periplaneta americana. The sequence continues at coordinate 96,687,338 of NC_091128.1, forward strand.
GCTTACGTAATGTTTAATTTTCATTGTGAATGAGCCTTTACTGATGCGTGAATAAAACTGAGAGTTTTATCTACCCCTGGTACAGAAACTTCAATGCCTTGGACGGGATTCAAACCCACGATCGCAACCTATTACGCAGCGTTGAAGCTGTGCCTTAACTACTGCACACACTTTATGTGGCTTGGAAACATTAAAACAGTATAATTATGTGTTACACGTATACAAGAAGAAAATATTTTGCGCTAGAACTTGTAATGGAAAAAAAAAACCAATTGAAATAATCCTAAACTGCATTGTACATGAATCAAACTCAAACCCATCCACGTCTGCCCATTAGGGGGCTCGGCGCCATTTACGTCATTAAAACTTAGGCCCACGTGCGGCCCTCAAACTACACAAATCAATTTGTGAAATGGAGTTATGGCGCTCTAAAAACTGGAATATGAAACGCACACGCTTACTTCACAACAACGGAGATGTGACAGTGGCAACAGTAATATTAATGACGTTTAATGAGTGGCCGCACTTTCGGATGAATTATGTCGATGGTAAATCACTGAAATCAAACTTCACGTGTGATTACAATCTACTTAATGGACCTCCTAGACTAGCAGCACTGTCACTTCAACTCAACTTGTTTATTTAATGTCTATTAAATTGAAGGGGAGAGCTGTACACATATTATGTCCACATTTTACACAATAATGTCGCTCGAAATTTTGTAATTTTAATTCGGTGAAAGATGACATAGGACTAAAATTTCTCGATATCCGAATTCTACATGCAAATTCATATTTGTACAGGCCTATATGCGACATTGCAATCGTTTTCTGAAAGTCTGTCAGCTTTAATAGTTTAATAGTTTAAATTACATGTCTAAAAACAATAGCCTATGTATAGACAAGGTCAGTTAAAATGAATCAATTACAAAGGGATTGTACAATCAAAAAATTCGTCAAGATTATAAAACGGATTTTAAATCAACCAACTAGAGGTGTAAAATTTGAGAGCAGCTCCGCTTAAATTAAAAATAATATTATGTGATGGAAGAGGTGGAAAAATTCAAATACCTGGGAGCAACAGTAACAAATATAAATGATACTCGGGAGGAAATTAAACACAGAATAAATATGGGAAATGTCTGTTATTATTCGGTTGAGAAGCTTTGTCATCCAGTCTGCTGCCAAAAAATCTGAAAGTTAGAATTTATAAAACAGTTATATTACCGGTTGTTCTTTATGGTTGTGAAACTTGGACTCTCACTTTGAGAGAAGAACATAGGGTAAGGGTGTTTGAGAATAAGGTGCTTAGGAAAATATTTGGGGCTAAGACGGATGAAGTTGCAGGAGAATGGAGAAAGTTACACAACACAGAATTGCACGTATTGTATTCTTCACCTGACATAATTAGGAACATTAAAACCAGACGTCTGAGATGGGCAGGGCATGTAGCACGTATGGGTGAATCCAGAAATGCATATAGAGTGTTAGTTGGGAGGGGAAAAACCTTTGAGTAGGCCGAGACGTAGATGGGAAAATAATATTAAAATGGATTTGAGGGAGGTGGGATATGATGATAGAGACTGGATTAATCTTGCTCAGGATAGGGACCAATGGCGGGCTTATGTGAGGGCGGCAATGAATCTCCGGGTTCCTTAAAAGCCAGTAAGTAAGTATTATGTGATGGAAATTTATTTGCATTCTTTAATGAAATTTGACAAAAGTTTTTTTTTTTTTTAGATTTAGCAAGTCTACATGTTATTATATTAAAATCATTTTCTTGTCTTGTGCCATAGGAATGAATATCATTTCTTAGTGTCAAAGTTGGAAGATTATCTTTAACATACAAAATTAACTCTAGAATATATAAATTTATTACAGTCATGATTTTGTTTTTCACAAATAATGCTTCACAATGTTCATTAAAAGCTGCATTTGATATAATTCCTAAGGTCCTTTTTTGAAGCAATAGGACTCTATTTATAAAAACACTGTTGCCCCATAGCAATATTCCGTAGGTAAGAGTACTTTGAAAGTAAGCAAAATAAGCATCACGAATATAGTTTTCAGGTATAACAGTTTTTAATCCCTTAAAGAGAAACAAAGTTCTTGAAAATTTAGTAGAAATGTGATCAATATGACTTTCCCCTGTCAACTTGGAATCAACAATAATTCCTAACCTATTAAACTGACTTTGTTTATGATCGATCTTCTTAAGAGTAAAAATCACACTTCAGTTCAGCGAGGTGCAGTAAAGAAAATACTGAAAAAGGAGAGATGAGAATAAATAAGAGATGGCTGGATGGATGGATGGATGGATGGATGGCTGGGTGGATGGATGGAGGGATGAATGCATAGATCGATGGATGGATGGATGGAGAGAGGAAGGGAGGGAGGGAGGGATGGATGGATGGATGGCTGGATGGATGGATGGCTGGATGGATGGATGGATGGAGGGAGGGATGGATGGATGGATTGATGGAGGGATGAATGGATGGATGGATGGCTGGGTGGATGGATGGAGGGATGAATGGATAGATCGATGGATGGATGGATGGATGGAGGGAGGGAGGGATGGATGGATGGAGGGAGGGATGGATGGATGGAGGGAGGGAGGGAGGGAGGGAGGGAGGGCTGGATGGATGGACAAAAAAAGAGTGTTTTATGAAATTATACGAGTGTTTACACACAAAGAGAAAGGATTAGAATAGTCACGAAAACTCTCAAATTTATCTTTAAAACAGACAGACTATAAATTATTATTTATATTTCATCAGTGTGTGTAATGTACGCATGTAGAGCCTATGCTTGCGTATGTGTACGCGTGTACCAAGGTAAATATTAGCCTATATAAAGCACAAAAAGAAAAATTATTTAAATTAATTAATAACCGTTATTCATCGTGGTTTTACTCAGTCTATTCAAATAAATAAGACTATCGTCGCCTTATAAAATTCGATCTCTTCACCAATACTCATATACAATTTCAATAGCAATACCCACATTTAATGTCAGTTGCTATTGCGGTTAAAAGGTTCGTTATATAAGAACAATTAAAATAAAACATAGGCTGTATATGGTTTGCATGTTTCCGTCACGTCATCTTGTGGCCCGTGAACTACAAATTCTGAACAAAAGTAGCTACTTTTTTAATTTGTTATTTTATCACGCTTTGTGAATTGCTATAGATATATATCTCTGAATGAGATGGTGATAATGCCAGCGAAATGGGTCAAGTTACCGAAACTTACCGAGCATTTGCTCTTATTGGGTTGAGGGAAAACCCCGGAAAAAAACAGCAACCAGGTAACTTGTCTCAACCAGGATTTGAATCCGGGCCCGCTCGTTTCACTGCCAGGCATGCTAACAGTTACTCCACAACGGTGGACAACAAAAGTCTTGGTTTAAGATCTCTGTAATAATATCGATATAATTTCAATTAAGTCACATTTAAATACGCTTACACAATCTATGGAATATGTAAACAGTCGTCTATTTTCTAATTCGTTTCTGTCTAACCCTTAAAATAGTATACTGGGAATAATTTCATTTCATTCTATGGACCTAATCAAATTTTAAATTAGTAGTCTATTCTGGTGTAACTCATCTGAAGTTAAAAATACTAATATTTTTGTTTTACAACAGAAATTCTGTACATAAAAGGACATCCTGTAAAGATATTTTCCAAAATTTTATAAAACTTGACTTTTGTAAGTACATTCTTCCCCTGATGATTTTTCGTGTTAGCAATCCAAGATACTTTTAGGCCTAGTACTTATCAGAATGTTCATAATTTCAATAGGCCTGCAAGATAAAAATAAAATCTTCATCTACCCTATGTCAGTCTCAGCTGTCATAAACAATAAGACTGCCTTACTTACTTACAAATGGCTTTTAAGGAACCCGAAGGTTCATTGCCGCCCTCGCATAAGCCCGCCATCGGTCCCTATCCTGTACAAGATTAATCCAGTCTCTATCATCATATCCCACCTCCCTCAAATCCAATTTAATATTATCCTCCCATCTACGTCTCGGCCTCCCCAAAGGTCTTTTTCCCTCCGGTCTCCCAACTAACACTCTATATGCATTTCTGGATTCGCCCATACGTGCTACATGCCCTGCCCATCTCAAACGTCTGGATTTAATGTTCCTAATAATGTCAGGTGAAGAATACAATGCGTGCAGTTCTGCGTTGTGTAACTTTCTCCATTCTCCTGTAACTTCATCCCGCTTAGCCCCAAATATTTTCCTAAGCACCTTATTCTCAAACACCTTTAACCTATGTTCCTCTCTCAGAGTGAGAGTCCAAGTTTCACAGCCATACAGAAGAACCGGTAATATAACTGTTTTATAAATTCTAACTTTCAGATTTTTGGATAGCAGACTGGATGATAAGAGCTTCTCAACCGAATAATAACACGCATTTCCCACACAATAAGACTGCCTAATTATTTTAAAGTCTTGAAGGGCCAAGAATACAATTTCAGAACAGAACTAATAAAATTTCTCTAGCTCTAAACTTAGACCTATATTTTCTATTCAGCTGATGATTTTTTTATTTTATTTTTATTTTAAATCCACCACCAACAGAAGCAAGCTTCCAATTACAGGTGGTTTACATGGATACATATGCAAAATACATAATACATAATAAGAAAAAACAAAACAATCAACACAAACGAAAGAAAGAAAATACATACCGGTAATAGATGCTAGAATATAATATTGAAGTTAATATAGTGCCAAATACTTCAAATTGAATTAGTCTGTTTACTATGTATTGTATAGGTTACTTTTGCATATTGTTTCGATCAGGGATGTCAAAGCGCCTGCACTGCGTGCTCTCAAGAACCCGCACAACATTTCCTTAAGAGCGATGATTGTACTTTATCTTTGCTGATAAGTGAACCTTGCTGGATTTGTATTACTTGTAGTATGAGCACGCAATTTAGGCGTTTTGACATCCCTGGTTTAGACTATTTTTGTTCTACATCACAAATCCACAATACTGAAGTAAGATCTATGAAATATAGCCTAATAAATGATATGAAAAACATTTAGCCTATAATAATTTAAATGATGTTAAGAAAATATTTGGATTGAAAGATGTTTTAAATAGAAAAAAATTAAATAAAAAGAAATATATATATATATATATATATATATATATATATATATTCATCATGTTATATTACGACCTGCGTACTACATATTCTACCTTAAGATAGCTATAACAATGTCATCATCACAGATTTATTTAAACGCCATTCAATAAGTTGGCGTGTATTGTTTTAATTTTCTTTTAGTTGTGGGTCTACTGAGTGTTTCAGATATGATAAGGATCTTATTTCTACAGTATTCCCTTTTTCTTAACTAAAAACAATGCCATAATTTCAATTATGCTGAGTATTTACCATACTTGAAAGTATGTATGAGAACGATTATTACTAATTCCACAATTTGGGACATCTGGCCGACATCTTCGGCTGACCACTAGGATCCAGAATACAAAGCAGAGGTTAAATTAAAGATAAGATACAATATGGTTTGCGGAGAGAATACAGAACAATGATAAATTTAAAAATACAGTACAATTTGATTTCGGAGAAACATGAGATGAAAGTACAATAAAATTAAGCGTAAAGAAATGAAGTAAAAAAATCATATTACGTAGTTTTATACAAGTGATTGTGTAAAATGAATAATGAATCTCTCCATACCATTAGACAAATTTTGTTAGTGTCCTCATTAGAAAATTTAAGAGAAAGGAGAATGGTTTTGGTTAACTTAAATGAAGTTCCTCTAGCGCCAAAAAGATGTCCTTTCACTTCCCATGTATTAATATTCATTTTGTATCTCTCACTGAACACAACAAACATTTTCATCATGTCAGAACCTAGACCGGCAATCATAAAATGAGCCGTTCAGAGCAGAAGTGGTGTAAGTCAAAATTGGGTAATGAGGTTTAAAGTAAAAGTTCTGTAAAATACAGCGCAAAGTAGCAACTAATATGTCCTTCGTGCTATCCACTGACTACTAAATTGAATATTAATTGATAATTTGCGCTGTATTTTACAGAATGTTTACTTTAACTCTCATTACCGATTTTTCACTTAGGCTACACCACTTCTGCTCTCAACGGCTCAAATATGAGCAAATGTTATATGTTGAAATTATTACAACAAAGTTGCCACAGTTTTAAACAACCCACAATCAAACAAAAAGTGTGTTATTTGTGATTTTACTCAGTACTTTCGGTCTTCCTCAATAAGCATGGTGATGTTAAATGATGACAATTGAAATAAAAATTATTTCCATCACGAAACGTCATGGTCTGAGAAACACAGTTTTAGAAGAAAAGATCTGCTTTAAAATTTGTATAATAGTATTGTTATAACTTCATATAAGTGACAGTTAATTAAAAAAATTATTCAATAACACTAATATATATATATATATAAAATATATTAACATTTATGCAGGGAAACTGCATATTATGTATGTTTATTTGTCTTTGCCTCATTTTTAAAAGTGTGTAACTCGTAAACACGACTAATTTATGTTTATGAATTTTGAACGTAACGACGACGCCCTCATAGGGAGCCTCTCAAGTTAGCAATTGGTATTCCTTTACTGCAGTCTTTAGCAGATTTCGTATGAACAATATCCAGTTAAACATCAGTTCCAGGAAATGCAGGGGATAAAGTGAACGTGAAAATAGGAAATATTCTTTCCAAAAAACCTGGCTATTAGCAACTTAAAAAATTCAAGATATTCTCGAAGGAAAATTTTCTATAGAACAGCTCACAGCTTTTGTGCAAGCGCCTCTTACTTCTTGTGACGTAGAACGAAGTTTTTCGAGCTACAAAGCTATGCTGAGAGACAACAGGCGAAGAATGACAACAGAAAATATACGTCACTGCTTAGTTGTGAACTGTAACAGCATAAATGGAGCATTCAGCAGTGAAGCAAGCTCTTCAAAATCCGTAGACTAAACGTAAGTTACCTATACCTAATTATTCTGTCAAAATAATCTCAGACTAATAATGCATATTTTGTAGCACATTTATCTATTTTTACGGCATAAATGCATACATATTCTTCACGTTTTTAGGGCATGAACTTCCTTTCCCTGATCATTATATAGCAGCTCCGCCTTCATTAACTTTATTAGGTGAAATTAGATTATTACATGGTTTTATTATTATTATTATTATTATTATTATTATTATTATTATTATTATTAACTCGATTACAACTACGGACTCGGCTAAATCAGAAAATATACAAAGAAAATTTATATCTTTATGTTCATTCAGATTTCTGCCCATTAATTCCGGGTACAGTTATGAGAGAAAATGTGAATATTTTAATTGTCAAAATCTATATGCTAGACGCCATGAGCTAGATTATCTGTTCTTTTGTAAAGTCCTCAAAGGTGATATATCCTGTGACTCTTTCTTAAACAATATTACCTCACGTATTCCAATAAAAGATATGAGAGCCCACAAACTTTTCTATATTACAAATTCGAAATTTTTTTCACCAGTCTCCAGATGCATTAAAAATGCCAACATGCATGGCTGCGAATTCGATCCCTTCAACGTATAGACTTAGTTTGCTCTTGGCAACGATTTATCATTTACGTATGTATTTTTTTAGGCATTATACTGAATTATCATTGTCTCATACTATTCTTAGTTATCCATTCATCGTTATTATTATAATTAATTGTAATTGTATTTATGTGTAATAATTATTTTATGTTTTTGTTATATTTGTGCTGAACTGTAATTGGCCACTGGCTGTTGTACAGCACATTAAAATATAAATAAATAAAAATAAATTATTATTATTATTATTATTATTATTATTATTATTTAAACAGTTTTATATTTCAGAATGTATATACGCACTTTGTTATTAGTGAATATTAGTTTTTAAGTTATTCTTTATTGTAATTCATCTATGTAGGCCTGTATGTAAATTTATTGTTCTATTGAAACCTCTAAGCACGTGATCAGTCGCTTTCAGGGGAGTGTTAGAATTGTTGTTAGTTGTATATTTTTACATTGTCTATTCTTCTAGCAATAAAGCCTATATTATTATTATTATTATTATTATTATTATTATTATTATTATTATTATTATTATTATTATTATTGATGACATTTCTACGTATTCTGCTCCGTTGTCACAACTATCTCTTTCGCCTTCCTTGAAATAATAATAAGCATACATATTTTCATCGCGATATATCTCCGGGTCCAAGAACCACAGTTTTGGAATAAATGTCTTTTTCTAAGATCTCTATAACTTCAGCAGTGAAGTCTTGAATTAACCACTACTAATCCAAAGGATGCTTCACCCTGCCTGCCCTCATGCAAGACAAAACTGGGGACCGAATAATAATTGCAAACAGTAGCTATTATACCTCGAGGTGTGCTCCAGACTGCTGCGTGGAGACCGGCGGCCTGCGCGCTTGGCAGTCCAGTGAGGAGTTGAAGGAAGGCACAATGTCACAATCCCAACACCACAACACACCAGACGGAAACTGACTGCATGGCTGGCTTGTCTATTACGCTCCAGCCCGCCTGCCCTTCAATAGCAAGGGCAACCCAGCTGATGAAGGGACCGCGTGCTAGATAAGGGTGCAGTAAACTTAACCTAAACTGACTCCGCCTTCTTTCCAGTGATTGGTCTTCTTTTTCACCAAGGCGGAGCCGGTGGGTATATCGATAACTATACTAAACTATTTACAGGATATTAAAACGACTCCACCAGAACGCGATCAACTTTTTTGTGCCAACATGTATTTGTTTTGTTATGTATAATGACTTCAATTGCCTTTGTCTTACACATGGCTAGATAAAAAAGAATATTAGTCATCCGTTGTTGGCTCTGGTGGTAGCGTTACAGGCTACAAATTCAGTGGAAAAAGGTGTCAACGCCTGCCTGGTATTGCTTCAGGATATTCACTTCCGATTCAAACTCTACAGGATGACTATGATGAAGATGATGACGATGACGACGAAGAGTGACGTTTTAAATTATTATATTAAGGAGGCAGATAATTATGAGAGACAGAGAGACAAAGTTTTAGGCCTATAACCAATTTTTCGAAACAATCGTAAGTACTTCTTTCTTGGAAAGAAATGAAATCCATGTTACACACTACATATTATAGCCTATCTCATCTCTTTATAAAGTGGGGCTCATTGAGACAAGACGAAGTGAAAACTTCTGTGTTCTTTTCCTTAAATTTAGAACTTTTGGTTAAAGACAGAAAGATAGACCTATAACATGTTATTTTATGCCCCTTAAGGGCAAGTAAGATGAACAAATGTGATTATGAAGATTAGGGCTCGAATTTTTATGATATAAAAGTTAGTATTGCAATGTATAGCCTATAGTTCAATTAATATTGATATTAGAGGAGAAAAATTCGGTCCGGCGCCGGGGATCGATCCCGAGTCCTTGGTTCTACCATTGAGCTACACCGAAGTCCAATCCACAGCACCGGATCGAACTCCCCTCCTCCAGTGTTTTTCCCTTCGTGGCCTGACTCCAAGTTGGGCATGAATGTTGACATTTTATATTAAGTCAACTGCCATTATACAAGGAGCGCACTCAGTTGAGTGACTTGGTGGCCAAGATTTCACAGTAATATGCACAGTAATCTGTACAGAAATATGTAGTGTTGCTAGAACAATCTACGTAAAGAGTATTATTTTTTGGTCCTACAGAATATATCTGTTATGGTAACAATTAATATTATATAATATTATATGTTCTATAGTTCAAGGTCAGAAAACATTTTCTTTCGATAAATAACATTGCTGTTATCTATTATTTATAGGTGCAAGTTACCTGGTTATCTCTGTGTACTTAGCTACCCCCTGTCGTAATTGTATTTTATTTTGTATGACTTTGAAAAGAGGTCTTATACAATTTATAGAAATATAGATTTCTGTAAGTTACTTCAACAAATTCTATATTCATTGACAGCTTTCGATAGCTCTAATTCAAGATAGTTCTGACTATCTATGGATGCACTCCTGAATTTCATTTTCCGAGCACTTAGTTGTTCTGTCATGATTTCATCCAGTTTTCTCTGAACAACTTCTATTGCTAAAAAGACTTTACTAGGTAAACAATTACTAATAATAATAATAATAATAATAATAATTAATATTGGATCCTACTGTCTGCTTTGAGTTTCATAAAGGACAGCCAGAGGAGGTGAACTCTGAGAAGAAGAGCATAGGCCTATATGAACCTATTGTAACGTAGTACAAAAATTACAAGTTATACTGTACAGTATAAATGTTGTTGGCTTAATGGTTGGTCACGAGGAACTATAGGCCTATCTAAATTTTTGGCACAGTTTTGGACATCACAAGAACAACAGAAGTCTTATCTCTTAGACATTGCGAGCGTTGCGTTTAAGAGGTCTATTTCTACGTAGGCTATATTAAGAAATAATTAATTTGACAGTAATAGGCATACTTACTTACTTATGGTTTTTAAGGAACCCGGAGGTTCATTGTCGCCCTCACATAAGCCCACCTTCGGTCCCTATCCTGAGCAAGATTAATACAATCTCTACAATCTTATCCCACCTCCCTCAAATCCATTTTAATATTATCCTCCAAACTATGTCTCGGCCTCCCCAAAGGCCTTTTTCCCTCCGGCTTCCCAAATAACTACATGCATTTCTGGATTCGCCCATATGTGCTACATGCCCTGCCCATCTCAAACGTCTGGATTAAAATTCCTAGTTATGTCAGGAGAAGAATACAATGCGTGCAGTCCTGCGTTGTGTAACTTTCTCCATTCTTCTTTGACAGTAATAATAAATTTTAATATTTTTGTGTAAAGAAAATCATACTCTTTAATTCTGTTACTTTTTGTAGATTCTTTTATACATCAGAGCTATAATTGTCGTATTTTTATGTAATACCTTTGTAATTTTATTATACATTTTCCAGTTGTCTATATCACTTTGTCCATGAAAAATTAAATTAAATCATATGTTATTTGTAAATCTTTTAAGTCTATAGACAGTTTTCGACAGCCTTCAAAGCAGTTTATTTTCAATCAACAACAAACGTGATTATTAGTTGTAATTTTTTAATTTGTTATTCAACGGTACAATAACAACTGCGCAGTTATCAAGTTTCGATGATATTGGTGATAGCAAGATATTCTGTTGAGATGAGTCTAAGGATTAGCAGTAGAATTACCTGACATTCACCTTACAGTTCGGAAAACAAAGAAAAAAATAAATCAGATTAGCTATTAATTCAAACGGGACTCGAACACTAGCACAAGCGCAGCCGAGATCCACTCACTACTAGTTACCTCCGAGTACATTTTATTGTTTCATTTTTGTGATTATTTTTTGCCGGCATTTTCGACATTACAGCGGTTTACTGTCGTACTCACCGGCCACAATTTTACCGAGTGCGCTACTCTATGGGATAGGTGGCAGGCCTTTCGCGGGGAGATGATAGATAAGAAGTGACGATGAAAGGATAATGAGGGCTAGGAAGGAGTCAGGTCATGGTCCTTGAAATTGGTACAAGTAACTAAGCTTATCCCAGCATTTCCTTGGAGGGACATAGGAAGCCACGAAAAATCCAAGTTGGGACAGCCGGTCTCTGGGACCGAATTCTGGACCTCCCGAATGAAAGGTAAGAATGATAATTTATGAAAATAAAATTGTTTTTTAATTCTCTTTTCATAATTTCATCTCATTGTTCTTGAATAGTCTCTATCGTTGAAAACAGATCTCAACCAAATAATAATGAACTGCTATTTTCAGTAGGTTGCTTGAAACCTTTCTATATTTATCCATTAATTCGAGACTTCTTAAAATTCTCAAGCTTTTAACAGCCGGTTGGAACACTCGTCAATTGGTTCCCAGCATGAATTCCATGCTTATTGTATTCCTTGACCACACTTGTAAGAGTTGTAAACCAAACCAAATATATATCCTGGTTTCACCCCAGTTCGCAACCAGTTTAGTTAAATATACGGAGAATATAAACATGTCGCAAACATATGGAACAAAGACAGATGCCTCCACGACGGAAAGGTTTCTCTGCGCCATGTCCCAAGAGATAAGAGGCAAGTTCTTGTTGTTACAGTCCATTTTAGAAACTGTAGGTCAACCCTTCACCGCCTCCATATAAAATGTGTGATTTAGTGTGTTCATTTGGACCTAATCTTTTTTAACTCAACTTGAAATGGAACCTGTCCATAAAATCCTTGTCATTAATTTAAAAAGTTAATAGTTTAAGCAAAAGCAAACCAGGTTTCTTTAGAAAGTGTTACTCTTTGTTGTTCGATCGGTTTGTATCAGATAGTTCTAGAAAAAACTCAAACCATTTCGTTCGCGAAATTAGCATTACATTATATAGCATCTATACTTGAAAATGGTACATGTGGTACATGTACTGAGTGGAAGACCTGAATGTATACATTACTAAAAGTAATATTCAAAAGGAATTACATTTTGTGAAACAGAGAACGCTGATAGGTACATATAATAAAAAAACACATTGATAATATACACGTAAACATTGTACGTTGACGTAAAGATTTCCTGAATTAAGGAACGCTATTATAATAAAAACATGCTGATAATACAAGTAAATAATAAATGTTTGCGTAAAGGTTTGTAAAATAAAATTAAGTTTAGACTATATAACAAAATAAAACATAGGCCTACTTATAATACGGGCTACATGTTAGAGTAAAGATATCGTAAAACAGAAGAACGCTGATAGGCCTATAACAAGAAAAACGTGCTGATAGTACATGTAAACAACAAACGTTAGCCTAAATACTGTATTTCGTGAAACAAAAGAACGCTGATATAATAAGAAGAACGTGCTGATAATATGCCTACATGTAATTAAACAACAAATGTTAGCGTAAAATTTTCGTAAAATAGAATAACGCTAATATAACAAGCAAACGTGCTGATAATACATGCAAACAGCAAATTTTAGCGTAAAGATTTCGTAAAACAGAATAACGTTAATATAACAAGCAAACGTGCTGATAATACATGCAAACAGCAAATGTTAGCGTAAAGATTTCGTAAAACAGAAGAACGCTAATATAACAAGCAAACGTGCTGATAATACATGTAAACAGCAAATGTTGCGTAAAGATTTCGTAAAACAGAAGAACGTTAATATAACAAGCAAACGTGCTGATAATACATGCAAACAGCAAATGTTAGCGTAAAGATTTCGTAAAACAGAAGAACGCTAATATAACAAGCAAACGTGCTGATAATACATGTAAAAAGCAAATGTTGCGTAAAGATTTCGTAAAACAGAAGAACGTTAATATAACAAGCAAACGTGCTGATAATACATGCAAACAGCAAATGTTAGCGTAAAGATTTCGTAAAACAGAATAACGCTAATATAAGTTAACAAGCAAACGTGCTGATAATACATGTAAACAGCAAATGTTAACGTAAAGATTTCGTAAAACAGAAGAACGCTAATATAACAAGCAAACGTGCTGATAATACATGTAAACAGCAAATGTTGCGTAAAGATTTCGTAAAACAGAAGAACGTTAATATAACAAGCAAACGTGCTGATAATACATGCAAACAGCAAATGTTAGCGTAAAGATTTCGTAAAACAGAAGAACGCTAATATAACAAGCAAACGTGCTGATAATACATGTAAACAGCAAATGTTGCGTAAAGATTTCGTAAAACAGAAGAACGTTAATATAACAAGCAAACGTGCTGATAATACATGCAAACAGCAAATGTTAGCGTAAAGATTTCGTAAAACAGAAGAACGCTAATATAACAAGCAAACGTGCTGATAATACATGTAAAAAGCAAATGTTGCGTAAAGATTTCGTAAAACAGAAGAACGTTAATATAACAAGCAAACGTGCTGATAATACATGCAAACAGCAAATGTTAGCGTAAAGATTTCGTAAAACAGAATAACGCTAATATAAGTTAACAAGCAAACGTGCTGATAATACATGTAAACAGCAAATGTTAACGTAAAGATTTCGTAAAACAGAAGAACGCTAATATAACAAGCAAATGTGCTGATAATAAATGTAATTAAACAGCAAATGTTAACGTAAAGATTTCGTAAAACAGAAGAACGCTAATATAACAAGCAAATGTGCTGATAATAAATGTAATTAAACAGCAAATGTTAGCGTAAAGATTTCGTAAAACAAAATAACGTTAATATAACAAGCAAACGTGCTGATAATACATGTAAACAGCAAATGTTGGCGTAAAGATTTCGTAAAACAGAATAACGCTAATATAACAAGCAAACGTGCTGATAATACATGTAAACAGCAAATGTTAGCGTAAAGATTTCGTAAAACAGAATAACGCTAATATAACAAGCAAACGTGCTGATAATACATGTAAACAGCAAATGTTAACGTAAAGATTTCGTAAAACAGAAGAACGCTAATATAACAAGCAAACGTGCTGATAATACATGTAAACAGCAAATGTTAGCGTAAAGATTTCGTAAAACAGAATAACGCTAATATAACAAGCAAACGTGCTGATAATACATGTAAACAGCAAATGTTAACGTAAAGATTTCGTAAAACAGAAGAACGCTAATATAACAAGCAAACGTGCTGATAATACATGTAAACAGCAAATGTTAACGTAAAGATTTCGTAAAACAGAAGAACGCTAATATAACAAGCAAATGTGCTGATAATAAATGTAATTAAACAGCAAATGTTAGCGTAAAGATTTCGTAAAACAAAATAACGCTAATATAACAAGCAAACGTGCTGATAATACATGTAAACAGCAAATGTTAGCGTAAAGATTTCGTAAAACAGAAGAACGCTGTTATGAAAAAAAACATATTGATAATATCTATACAAGCGTAAAGATTTCGTGAAACAGAAGAATGCATATAGGCCTAACAAAAAAAAAACGCGCTGATAATGCGAACCAACAATGCAGCCTACATTAAACTAAAGATTCAGTGAAACAAAAGAATGCTGATAAAGGAATGAAAAACGAACCTGTTCATAATAACAAGTACACAATATCTGGTAGTATAAATATTTTGTGAAACAGAAAAAATTAACAAAAAATACATTGATAATATAAGCTTAGTTAAGATTACATGTTAGCGTAAACGTTTCGTGAAATAAATGAATACTGACAAAACAAAAGAAAACACTGGTAGGCCTAAACATTCTATGTTAGTGTAAACGTTTTGTGAAATAGGGACTCTGAAAGTAACAAAAATAAACGCATTTATACGAGGCAATACTGCTCGCTAGACAAATAGTAACTATTAACATACATAGGTTTATAATTTTTGTAGACATAAATGTAGAATCAGTTCATGAAGTAGAGAGGGGTCTAGAAAAATTCTAATCTAGTTACTAGATTGGGTGCGAGTGTAACGACAAAGAAGTCGGTGTGAGAAGATTTATTACTTACCGAAGAATTTCTTATATTTTACGTTTTCTTCATCATCATCCTTAACTCATTATCACAACACCATCACCAATCCACATGGCTTAAGGGTATATGTACGTGAACGACCACAACTATTATCAGAAAATGCAGGCTCTAAATTTCTAAAATTTTATAAGGAAATGAACTCACAATTGCACAAAAATTACAAGGTACCACAACAAGACTTATTAGAACTTAATTATCTGATAAAAGTATAAAAAAAGTTTATTAATAATATTTTTTTTTGGAATTTACATTTTACTTTAAATTAAATTTTCCAAAATTTGAAAGTTTTCCCACATATTATTTCATAACTTCACAACCATTAGAGATAGAATTATAAAATTTTGTACACCGATTTAACATGCATGCATTTATGCAAAAGGTAGACTACAATAATGTCCATTTCTTTGAAAATAGAAAAATTAGGTGAAAAAACATTATGTAAATTTTAATATATTTTAAATGGAACAAATAAAAAATTAATTGTATTAAATTAAACAACTCTGAGAGTAGTCTACTTTTCAGAAATAAGTGGTTATTACATGCAGGAAAAATATTAAAGATGTCAGAGAGACCATAACAATGTTATGGTTACCAAATGATGTAACTGCAGAATTTTTTTTTGTCATACTTTGATAAAACTGGTTTGAAAAATATTATTAGTAACCTTTTTTACACTTTTTATCAGATATGTAAGTTCTAATAAGTCTTGTTGTGGTACCTTGTAATTTTTGTCTAATTGTGAGTTCATTTTCTTATAAAATTTTAAAAATTTATAGGCTGCATGTTCTGATAATATTTGTGGTCATTCACGTACATATACCCTTAAATCTTAGATACGTTCGATTTCAGGTAAACTGGATTATGATTATAGAAAACGCTGCAGTCTAGATAATTGAATGAAAAGACCTATTCTACGATACCTTACACTTTCACCGCAACTTCTATTAACTAACTTTTCTTATTAAAACCGAGACTTCCCGCCCGCCTTTGTAAATACAGTTTACTAATTTACTTCGCCATAAAAATGAATCCTTGCACCAAACCCAATACACGGGTCACTTTCTACTAGGAACAAGAAATTGAGATTACGTTAGGAATAATTTCATAATAAGTTTACATTCTGGAATAACCTCGCCTCAGAATAATAGCAATATACGTTTCCTCTTGTACATATACGAAACTAGTTGTTATACGTATGTATATTATATGGGAGGAACCATTGCAGAAACCGCCGAAAGGCGAAAAGGTATATCGAAAGCTATAAAATAGGAAGGCATTAATTTGAAGGTACCTTTATCTCGTCTATAGGCTAATATTGCTACCATTTAGATTGCGGACCGCGATCTTCTTCTGTGTCATGCTGCTTTAGGAGGTAGCGCCACCGTGTGGTAGAAAGCTGATTGTGCACAGTGGAAGGGGGTAGGGGATGAGCTACATGGACGAAGAGGGACTGTAAGGCAAAGAAAGATAGACGCTGAATTAGGATGAAGGAGACGGAGATATGCTTATTACAGCAGCAGTAGCAGCAGGAAGAGGGTGGGAGAGTGAGTAAACCGAAAGCAAAGCAAAAGGGCTGAAGCTTTAGAGAGAGAGAGATGGAGGTTAAGAGGGGGTAGTAGGGAGGGGGTTGGAGATATAGGACGGGGGGTTATCGCGATTTCATTCCACCCACGTCCTAATAATGGGTGCTATAATTCCTGGCAAGTGTCCGCCGATTCTCCAGTAGCAAGCAAGGGTACAGAAACTTGTATGTAACATGGGAAAGGGGGTGGGAGGAAGACTGTATGTATTATAGTTACAGCTACGATTGTACAAGGTCTGCTTGTGTATTGTATACATTAAAGAGAGACGTGGATCAATAAAGCTGGGTTAGGAACCTTCTCGAATGACTTCCTATACAAGGTAAAACTGTTTAGCATAGAAGCATATTACACTCTTTAAAAGATGAGGCTTCGATTGATTGTGCTTTCGAGGCTTGAAGAACACGGGGCGATAATCCTACCCCCAGAACTCAGAGGGGTGTAGTCTTCTCCGTGCGTAGGCTATATACGTCTTAGAGAAGTCTGCGTCTTCATTACAGTTGTCAAGTAAACCCCTGTTATTACGCAGGTGACGGAAAGAAGAATTAAGACCTGCGTTATAGGCAAACCGCAGCACTTAGAATTTCAGAGTGGCGTCCTGATTTCAGCATTGTATGTGCAGAGAATTCTTTATGAACATTTCCTTCAGCTTCCTTTCCTCAGCTTTGGCTTGCCATTGGATGCAAAGTTTGCGAATTCAAATCCGATCGAGGACAATGAATTTGTAAGGAAATGTAAAAACAATTCTTAGTTCGGTAAGCAAGTTTAGGGGTTATTTAAACAACTCAGGTAGTAGAAAATTACAGAATGGAAAATAACTTATTTGCAATGCTATACAGGATGTTTCAATAAATATGTTACAAACCTTTAGGGGTGGTAATCACAATAAATATATTTTGGTGCAAAAAAAAGGAACACTAAGAAGAAGTAAGATATTTTTATTAAACACTAATAAGATTTCGGCCTATTATGAACTTTTTATAGCAAATTTAAATTTTTTGGAATATTTCTACAGCTAACATTAATTTTGACCCATAGTTTGAGAAAAAAAAGTTTTTTTTTTAGGTATTTTACTAGTATTTTAACATTTCATTATAAAAAAGGAACTCTCACCATTAAAAAATCACGTCAAAAATAACTTCAAAATTATTTTTTAACACATTTTAATATATTTTTGTCACGTTGCCATTGTGTGTTCCCTTTTTCGGCTGCAATGACAGCTTCAACCTCACAGACATAACACTAAGAAGAAGTAAGGTATTTTTAAAAAACATTAAGATTTCGGACTGTTATGAACCTTTTTTATAGTAGGCCGAAATTTAATTTTTTTGGGAATATTTCTACAGTTAACATTAATTTTGACCGATTTTTTTTTAGTTTTTTTTTTGGTATGTTACTAGTATTTTAACATTACATTACAAAAAAGGAACTATCACCATTAAAAATCACTTAAAAATTACTTTTTATCACATTTCAATACACTTTTGTCATGTCGCCATCGTGTATTCCCTTCTTCGCAATGACAGCTTTCAACCTCACAGACATGTTTTCAGTGATATGTTTGATATGTTGGTGATCCAGAGTGTCCTGCTTCTTTTGTATGGCTTTCCTGAGTTCTGAGGTATGAACAATCTTCATACAGGAACCCACGTTACGGAACGTTCCGTTTAGTAGTTACAAGCATAGGAGGGCAATTGTAAAGTAAATAATAATTAGAACCTATATTGTCTTTAATGTGCTGGCATAGAACTTGTAGACAGTGTACTGTAACCTAACCTAAGCTGTTTCTGTATGATGTTATGTTTATTTAGGTGAAGTATTACAAACAATAATTTTTGTTTCTTGTTACTATTATTACAGGAAGACTCACATTAAGATAACTTGCTGACAATGCATTTTATATATACAGGGTGATTCAAAAGTCCCGCGACATAGACAAACTCCATTAGTAGTGCAGATAGCGAACAATGGAAAGAGGGGAAAGTTGTTGGAAATAGGTAGTTTTCAATCTAATGTGCTTGAATGTTCAACGTTGAATACACCGTTGAGCCTGTACACTTATACGACACACTCGCCAATCTCAATGCTGCCAAATTTGTGACTTTTTCGCTATTTCTATCGGATCTTATATACGTATTACTTAACGGAGAAAAATGGTTTACATGCAGAGTTTAGCAGTTGGTTAACTTCTCACAGTGCAAAGGATCGATAGCATAAAAATTCGGGGGAAATTCGTTCTTGTCTGGCGGTTTTCCCTGAACTTGTTTTGGTAGCACCGCTAATAATTATCGTAATAATTTTATAATTTACCCAAGACACTACGTACTATCTCAAATCTGTTAGAACTAGCGGAAAAGTCACTAATTTGGCAGTTTTGGAACTGGCGGGTGTGTCCTACTAGTGTAAAGCCTCGACGGTATATTCTACATTGAAAATTCAAGCGCATTACATTGAAAACTACATATTTCCAACAACTTTCCCATCTTTCCATTTTTCGCTCTTTGCACTAATAGCGGTGTTTGTCTAAGTCGCCGGACTTTTGGATCACTCTGTATAAGCCTACTGTGGTGGAGTTACGGCCATCATGTCTTCTTTTCCACATCACCAGAAATGTAATACAGTATAACTACAAGGAAAAGTGTACATCATCATGCATCTTCCATTTATGGATGAACAGAATGAAATGGAAGAAAGACTTAAATGCTTTACCAATCAAAGTGTCATTTACGATGTCAACTAATTCGTAACATATTTATGACAATTCACTAACATTTGCAGACACAGCGAGTCTGCCATCAAATTTCAGAAAGATAGCGTTGAGTTCGATGCTAGCTGGTTACATTTTATATGGTCCGTCACAGAAATCTATAGAGTAGCTTCACGCATATGGGAGCGGAGTCAATCTGCATCGGAGTGTATTGCGGGCAGCATCAGCTCGAGGCCGCTAAGGGGTAAGATGCTCGTGGTAGAAGGTAGAGTAGAGTTCAGATAGAAATGATTCCCACCCTGCAAGCGATTACTCGCTTCGTTCAATCAACAACCCTTCCTCCGAACGACCATTGGCCCTAGCCCACCCACATAGACCTATTACTTGCGCAGAGGTCTTGTTTCGTCTTTCTGCTCTACAGATTCCTGAGACAGACCATACCTTATCAAGGCTTGTAATTACCAACTGAACGTTTGCGGACATACTTTTCTATATGAAAATTGCTCATATCGATCACCTCTATTACCGTTTAAAATGTTTAACAATGTTAGTGAAACATCCTTTATAAATTTAGCGTCAAGAAGTTGTAAGAAAAATTGATTCAATGAAACTGTAACATAGCTTATATCACTGGTTTAAATTTTGTAGTTTTGATAATGATGATGATGATGATGATAATGATAAAGTCTTATCATTATCTTTTCCAGGAGGGCATTGGCAGTCGCGAAATTTTGACACGTGAGAAAACTTTTTTATTTGCTGATGATCAGCTCAACTTAGTCGAATTAGGAAGTCATAAAGTTCACACCTGTAGAGTAACGGTTAGCGCGTCTGGCCGCGAAACCAGGTGGCCCGGGTTCGATTTCCGGTCGGCGCTAGTTACCTGGTTGAGGTTTTTTCCCTCAACCCGATATGAGCTAACGCTGGGTAACTTTCGGTGCTGGAGCCCGGACTCATTTCACCGGCATTATCACCTTCATCTCATTCAGACGCTAAATAACCTAAGATGTTGATAAAGCATCGTAAAATAACCTTCAAAAAGAAAAGAAGTCATAAATTATTTCGATAAAGTAATGAAGGAAACATAACTGCGAGGATAAGTGCCACTTAACAAGGGCAGGTCTTTCACTGCAAGCCCAGCATTCTTCAATCTTTCCTGTTCTCTGCCGTTCTCTTAGTCTCCGCATATGATCCATAAATCTTAATATCATCTTCTGCAACGAACTCTTCTCCCGTTCACCATTGTATCCAGTAAGGAAATAAAACAGGCGCACTGTGTTGCACAAGTGACGTTGAAATCTTTATCTTATTTCATAAGGAGAGTACAAAGACAGTGTAATGAGTTGAGATACAATTTCTACATAGGCTACATGAATTAGGGAAACAATAAATAAATGGACAGTAATAGTGAGAGTGACGGTAAAAATTGCATGTATAATGTTTATTTTATAAAAGATGAAATAATAATGCCCCAGATTTAGGACTTACCGCGTAAACATAAACAACTCGCATAAATAGTTCAAATTTGTTACAATCTTTATTAAAATACGTCGCTACAGTTCATTTATAATTCACATACTTATTGCTTACTCTGTAATAACTTTCAGCGTTTATTATTAATTCAAAAAGAAAACTCGGACCATGGCTTAACAGCTTGTCAAATAAAGTTTATGAGAGGAACAGCTGTCCACATAAAGTGCGACATGAAGCGAAAATAAAATGTCATGGAAGAACTCAATGTTCAACAGTTTTTGAGTTACGAATTTTTTTTTCATTATTGGACTACCATCTGCAAATATCTGCAAGAGAAAAAGTATGTAAATATACATTAAAATACGCACATTTACTCAACTTGAATTATATTAGTACTATTACGTTTTATAAACTGTACAGTAATAGAGGAAAATAAAAGCGAATAAGTTTATTCGTTAACTACTTGGGAAGTCAACCAACGGCAGTATTTCAAGATAAAGACATTGATAATAAACTCTGTAAATTTAATCTTGAGAGCGGAACAATAAAGAAAAAAATATTAAAGGATGTTCAAGTTAAATTTTATATATTTTTATATTGTATTATTTTGTCCAAGTGAAACATCAGTAGTCGGCTTCGGTAGCGTAGTCGGTATAGCGCTGGCCTTCTGTGCTCGAGGTTGCGGGTTCGATCCCGGTCCAGGTCGATAACATTTAAGTGTCAGTAGATGTACTGGCATGTAAAAGAACTTCTGCAGGACAAAATTCCAGCACACCGGCGACGCTGATATAACCTCTACAGTTGCGAGCGTCGTTAAATAAACCATAATTTGAATTTGAAACATCAGCATTGGGACAGATGGGAGAAAGAAAGTCTTACTTACTTACAAATGACTTTTAAGGAACACGGAGGTTCATTTCCGCCCTCACATAAGCCCGCCATCGGTCCCTATTCTGATCAAGATTAATTCAGTCTCTATCAACATATCCCACCTCCCTCAAATCCATTTTAATATTATCCTCCCATCTACATCTCGGTCTCCCCAAAGGTATTTTTCCCTCCGGCCTCCCAATTAACACTTTGCATGCATTTCTGGATTTGTTCATACGTACTACATGCCCTCTGTATCTCTCTTGTAAAATAAAATTTCTGTGCTTGATTGCTAGCTATTCTTTACTAGATCATAAACAAAATGAAGATCTAATGGGTGAATTAAGCATATAGGCTACAAATTAATTGAGATGTAGAGAAAATAAATTAAACTGGAGAAATAGTGTTGAATGAATGCACAATGCAGGGAATCAGAAAATAACGTCAGACTATAACACAACGAGGAAAAGCGACGCTGATAATCGAAAAGACAGCTTGGACTAACGTGACAGGACGGTCTGCAAATCAGTCCAAATTTTAAAACTGACTAATAATGAAGGCGATGATTAGGATATGACAGTGACAATAGAATAGTAATTTACTTTAGGCTATTGCCTATTACTGCAGAATGTAATTGAACATATTATTTGTAATTTTGTAGTTTGAACTCCTGTATATGTATTTGAATTTTAATGCAGTGAAAAAAATGTTATCTAAATGACAGGTCGTTGACAGTGCCACACACTACACAAATAGAAAGGATAGCATTATCAAATTTACATGAACCTTAAAAGCTATTTTTTTCCAAGTACAGGATCTGCTATACTTTTAGGCCTTGCCAGCTTCTTGACAAATCTGACATAGAGGAGTGTAAATAGGACCTATCAGTAAAACATGCACTTTTGTTACCTATTTCATAAGCAGTAATCAGGTTTATAATACATTTCTTACATTCGCTGACTGGAGTTGGCGTTTATCTTTGTAAGTTACTATGAAAAGGAAATTTCACAAATAAATTGCCATAGAAAGTAATTTCCTATAGGCCTAAATGTTTCACTCATTTGTCTCTGAATTAGTAGGTAACGGACGATTTATTTTTTGTCTGATGCTGGTATTGTCTTAAAATACATTTCAAGAAGTATTTAACTGCACATTTATTAGGGATGTATCAGTGGATGGTATGCAGTTGGCCTCCAGATAGGGCACGTGGTTCACGCATGACGTAACACTCTGCCGTTTCCATAGCAGGGTGCGAAGCCATCAGGGTAATTTTTTCCAGGTAGTTGGATAGGTCATAGTAGATCTAATGTATGGCCACTCTGGTCACCAGACTTAACCCGCTAGAAAGATGTAGATTATTGAAGAGGAATATAATACTCTTCAGAGGACGCCGGAGACGTTCACCCTCGTCCAAGATTCCTGCAGTCCGTGCTCTGGCGTGTATGAATATGGGTGGAATACTTTGTGAATAGTTGCTGTATAGGCATAAGTGGCTATAACAATGTAACACGTCGTTGCAGAACATGGGTGTATAGGAACTTTGTCATGCATTTGTCTTTAAGAAATCATTTCTTCAAGTCTGTAACAGTAGTCTTGTAGCATCCTGTATATTAGAGAGCTACCTATCTAATTACTCTTATGAGACATAATCAAGAGGCGGGAAATTATCGAGCATAATCATGTGCAATATAGACTATAATTTGCACCGTTTGAGAAACTTGTATGTAAACATTTTCTTAATAAAAAGAAACTATACAAAGTGAAAGTGATATAACTATACGAATTGAAGACGACAATAAAATACATTAAAATAATATAAAAAATTACTTTGCGTTTTGTAGGTCTAGTTAAGAGCATGGTTACTTAGATATTTAGGCTGAAAGTCTGTATAGTTTGGCAACAGCGCATCGCCGGCTCACCTAAGAATATACACACAAACTCAAGTCCGAATAGCAGCATTCCCTTCCTTAGTCACTGCAGTAGTGTTGCCAGGTTTCCTAATGGCAGAAAATAACGATACGTGTTAATCTTATTTAATTTGCAAGAAAACCGTCAACTTTATTTAAAAATTGCAAAGGGATAAATTATTTCTTATCAATTTCTCTAATTACAAGAATGAAAATTAAATTCGGACGGGTAGTACTCAGTGAGGGAAGTGAGACGGTTTGCGCCGGTATGGAATACCGTCACTGGTTTCTGTGGCCAGGAAACATACCATCACTGAAAAAAATGTGATCCGTAAACATATTTTGTTTACACATTTCTTCACAGCAAAGAGTACTATCTATTTGGTTCATAAATCTAAACCACAGCCTGGAACTGTATTCAACGTGTATTTAGACACGTTTATTTGATAAGTCAACCCCTGGAATGCTTATAACGGTAGTATTTCAAGTATAGAATGCTGTGGTCTGTAGCTTGTGGTGGCCATTGTTGCCAATTTAGTAACTGTGTAATTTTTGTTGTTGTTGTTGTACTTTTTATTTATAATTAAGTAAGGCACTTTGAAGCTTTAACATTATTTTTAAATTATAAGTCTCAATGGACATTTAGAAATAATCTAGTAAATAAATGAAGTAACTTGAAATTATTTTATTAAGAAATGTAATGTGTTGCGTAAGCTTCAAAGATTCGCGTTACTGACAGCACGAAACAATTTATTGTAGACATCATGTTTGTGTATTTTGTTAGAGAGGGGATATGCCTTTTTTAAATCGAGGTATGCCAGTGGAAAATCTTGGGGTAGCATACCGCCTCTGGTTTTTTCTCACTTCCCTCACTGGTAGTACTTATCGAGAAAAAAACAGCGTTAAGATTCAGGGGGGAAAATTATTTTTATTATTTTTTTTAGGGAAATATTCATTTGGGACTAACATGGTATTATAATTTTTTGTTACGCTCTAACCAAGGAATAAGCTGTTAAAATCTTCACAGTTATATTACTTCTACCTATAGGCCTACATGAAAATTGTTAGGCATAAAGACAAGAGTATTACATCACTGCGGTAAAGATTTTAAGCAAATACAGTAGAACTTGGTTATTATGACATCCAAGGGACCTTGAAAATTATGTTGTTATAAACGAGTTTCGTAGTAACCGAGATTCACATTATCAGTCTAGTGAGGTGGAAAATGAAAAATAACAAACTTGATTAGACATATTAGATTTTTAAGCCTACAATGAACATAATAAAATACACGTAGGCCTACAATTATAAATACAGTATTCTGCATTAAAACAGTTTGTTCAGTACTCACCAAACTACTTTACTTAGAAGTGAAGTAATCAGTCATTTTACTCTGTTGTCTTCTACTTGCCCAATACACACTTTCTAGGGCTAAATTACGTTCTATGTTCATAATTTCAGTTGCAATTTCACTGCTCCCTTCCCTAGCTTCATAGAACATGTTCATAATTCTAGTGACTTCTAAAGCGTCACTCACTTCTTTTAGTGGCCATACTGCGTTAAAATGCGTGCACTTAGTGAAAACTTCCTGTCGAAACTGATCTAATACCACATGAATTCGGCCAGGCTACAATGGGGTGGGGAATCCGCCTGCATTCCAGAGGTCTATGACAGAAGGAGACTATAAAGAATTTGTCAGGGTCAGATTTCAACAAAATATTTCTTAAAATACTTTGGTTCTTAGAAAATCTTATTCCAAACTGAGGTTGAAAATGACGTTATATGCGAGGTAGACGCATATGCGTTTGTCGTATTAAGCAAGGTAGGAAAGTAGGAAAGCATATGTCTTATGGGGAATTAGTTGGGACCACAAAATATTTGACGTTATAGACGAGGTGTCGCACAAAACGAGGTCGCTATAACCAAGTTCTACTGTACATTAAGTAGTTTTATAGAAAATAAGAGTTGATCTTCGCAATGATTCGTCAGTATGTTTCCGTATTTCCACGATCTTTTCCTAGACAAATAAAACACATTATCAAAAGAGTGAGAGAAGTAAGAATCGACGCGAGGACCTGCCGTGTGCCAGTTCAAATAAATGTTGGAAGCAGGCTATTACCGGCAGCGATGAGACTATAACGGCGGAGTTGCTAAATTAATTGACGAGCTGTCGCATTTAACTGCATCATTAAGCTTATTTCCCTGGAATCAACCCCCTCCAACCCCCGCACACATACAATTTGTCACTCACTGGATCCCAACTCACTGCGCGCCCCGATCCCCTCCCCCAGCCGCCGCGTGTACTGGAGATTCGGACAACCCCGCAATCAGCGCAGCCCCCTCCCAGTCGCACCTCTCAGCGCTTAGTTACACACTCAATTTGCCGCAATTTAAAAATATCATATCTGTCCACGTTGCAAGGGTCTCGCCACTGTTACAAATGGCCGCACGGCTTATAATAGCTCGTTTATTGGTATCCTCTGCATTAGGCATAGATCGTGTTTTGTTAGTAGATACGTTACCTAAGTAACACACTGTGGCTGTGGCTCTGAACGAAATTCTCTATCTACATACATGGGCGGGCGTGAGGGGAGGACTTATCAATGCTCTAATGTGAGATTTTATTTAAGAGCGTGTAGAAGAAAAGCAGGGATGAATGAAGAATGAAAGAGAAATATTTAAGAAAATACAAAGGAAGGGAAAAAAATAAGGCAATATAATAGAATAGAATGTTTTATTTTCGCTGGCAGAGTTAAGGCCATAAGACCTTTTCTTCCACTCAACCAGCCTTAATCAATACAAAACATATTTAAATTACGAATATTTACACTACACTTAAAAGATTCTCCGGCAATATTCTTCAGTTACGTTTTAACGACTAGTAGGCCTACATGTTTATTTAAATTTAGATAAACCTATAAGATAAAGTAGTAACTTAATTTATGAGCTAATTTAATTCAATCAATTATAATTAAGTTGAGATAGCTAGTAAAATGATGACAATTAATTTAATATAAGTTTACTAGTACTATGTTATAGGGAGAAAAAATATAAATCTAAATTATATTTATATAATGAGAATATTAATGTAATGAAATTTTGCCATTAGAGATTTTGTATTCCATTTAGAAAAATTAATGATAATAAGAATGGGCAGATGTTAGTTTCATTGTAAGTAACAAATATTAATCAGTAATTATTCTGTTAAGTACGAATTTATGTAATTTTGATCTAAATGAAGTTATTGTCCAACAACCCCTTACATCACTCGGAAGCGAGTTCCAGTTTCTAGCAACTGAAACTGCATAAGATGAAGAATACAAAGAGAAACAAAAAGTAAATGGACTCACGAAAATAAATGTAGGAAAAGGGGGTGGGGATAAGTGACGAATGAATGATTAATTAATTAATTAATTAATTAGTCAATGAATTAATGAAAAAATAATGAAGTACTTAACAAAAGGAAGAAAAAAGTATGAGATCAAAGAAATGAAAGAAGAGAGAAAAGGGAAAACAAAATAGGAAAGTGATGGAAAATAATAATTAAAGAAGAAAAAAAAGAATGGGCACGCAAAATGAAAAGATGGAAGATGAAAAAAATATATATAAAGATTCGAAGAAAAGGGAGAATTAAGAAATGGGAAAAAATGAGAAACTATGAAAGAGAACTAAAAAAGAAAGGAAGAAAAAGAAAAATAAAAAAGAAGAAAGAAAAGAAAAAGAAAAAAGAAGAAAGAAGTTAAAAAATTAAAAATCGGAAAGAACAAGAAAAATAACAAAAAAGTAGGAAGTAAGAGAGGAAGAAAAATGATAAATATTAAAGGAAGAGGGAAAATAAGGAAGGAAGAAAGGAAAAATAAAAAAGAAACAAAGAGGAAAGTAAGAAAATGAGAAAGAAAAAGGAAAAATATAAAGAAAAGAAAAAGTGAGGTAGAAAAGGGGAAATAAGAAAGGACGAGAAAGGAAAAAGAAAG
This sequence comes from Periplaneta americana, assembly GCF_040183065.1. NCBI lineage: Eukaryota > Metazoa > Arthropoda > Insecta > Blattodea > Blattidae > Periplaneta > Periplaneta americana. The sequence continues at coordinate 96,715,362 of NC_091128.1, forward strand.
AATAGGATAAAATAAGAAAGCCAATGAGAATAAAGGAAAATATGAAAGAAAAAATAGGAAAAACAAGCGAAATGAAAAGGAAAATAACGAGCAAAGGAAATTGAAAATAATCAAGAAAGAAAGGAAGAAAAATAAGGGAAAACTGAAGGAAGAAAAGGGAAAATGGGAAAGGAAGACAGAAATACCGAAAGAAATAAAAAAGGAAGAACTAATAAACGGATAAATAAATAAACATGAATAATATACTCAATGAAGGAAGCAAAGAAGTAATTGAGAGGAAAAGCAGGAAGAAGAAAGGAAACTAAGAAGAAAGAGGGGGGAAAAATTAAGACAGGATATTAGCCTATAGAAAGAACAGAATCCCATAATACTAATCTTATGCCTGAATCGATTTTGTTCGGCCATGAAGCTGGTAAATTCGTAATATCAACTTAAGAATATAGTGGAGCAATCGTAGAAACTGAAGTAGGAGAAGAAAGGCTGTTAAAAGACCGCTATGCCCACTACGAACGTGCTCTAAATCGAACCCCGTTCCCTCGGTTGAGACTTGGCTACGATTGAGTACAGAAGGACCGTCGGATTGTATTGTCCAAACTGATGTACGATTTTTAATTAAAACAAATGGCATCACATCCCATCCGCTGCAGTGAACATCGGTCCCTATGTTTAAAAATGCAATAGACTTGTACGTTGCCGCGTAGTGGTGGTGGCATTCATACAGGGGCCAGATCTACGATAAAATCCTACCTGCACTTGCGGTGCTGCAGCATTTCAGTTTCAACAGAGATTGTTCATATTAAAATTTCAACTCATCACGAGTAAAATACTGTAGTCTGACGAGGTGCCGAGTTGATGCTACAGCAGGCAGACATTACCCACAATGCTTTGGTGCTACTACGTAACTGCTGCAGCACTTAACGACGGTTTTTCAACAATGAGGGCCGAGTCGTCTTCGGTGGTCTAGTTATCCGTTGTCAACGTTCGCGAGTTCGAACCTTGCCGTGTATGATAAACTTTTTAAGGTCGGTAAAAAATCTTTAGCACAGCTTCCTTCGTAAGGAAAAGGAAGCAAAGGGTATATTGTCACATTTTACGCCAAGTAAAATAACCCTGACCAAGACAGAATAACTGGCCAACACTTTCACGCCTAGAAAAGTTCCCTATTTTCCAGACACATGTCCCTGCTTGCAACCGTTTCAAATGTAGCTATATGAAGGGTTCAGAACCACAATGGGCCAAGCGCCATTTACTAAAGCCGTAGGAAACAAGGGTTAAAATGAAGTTATTACCATAAATCAATGGAAACACATAGCAAGTAATATAAAGTATACACATTAAAACTGAATGATATGTCAGTCTTCATTAAACTATGGTATTCACTTAACTTTAACCCTTGCTTTCTCCGTTTTTAATAAATGGCGCTTGGCCCACTATGGCTCTGAACCCTTCATATATGCAGGACTTACCGCGAGACCGCGGAGGGTTTTGATGGACAAACCTGCATGCAGAGTTTAGGCCTAAATACGAGGTAATGGACAAAATGTGGATAAGCAGCAGAAAAGCATACGGACACTCGAAACAAAGAAAACGGACAGATGATCCATTCCAGACAAGTGACTTCAGAACTGTATTTTATGGGGCAACGATATTTATTATTCTCAACGATAAAATGCGCCGGTTTAACATTTAGTGGAAATCACGATTGTGAATTCCAATCCAATTTAGGGAATGCCTGTTTCGCGTATATGTGAAAGCATAACTGAATAACATTATTTTTTAAAATACATTGGGATTATAATAAACTCTTCAAGTAAGTTATATATACCTAATAACCCGTGCCATAAGAATTAGTTCTGTAGGTCATTTTGAGCATAAAATATCATATGAACATGGGTCCGATTATCACTAGTTTAAAAGTTATTCGTAAAAATCCAAACGTCATACTGTGAATCAGGCTTTGGACTTGCTTGCATCGTAATACAAACATTGGAACGTAAACTAAACGGTGGGTTGCGCTGTGACGTGAAGTGCAAGGAGTAAGGAGAAAATAGGTCTTCCCGTATTATGTCCGTATTACACTGCTGCGGTCATCAGTGACAGTCGTGCCGAGGTACGGACTCTACGCGCGCCATCCAAATCTGTGCGGCCAAGTGCATTGAAGTGGAAGGAGGGATATTTGAAAATCTCTTTCCAAGCTGAGGTATGTTTATTTTATGATTAGTACAGTATTTTGAATTAATATTTCTATGTATTTTAAATGAACACTTAGTTCTACTCAAAACAACTGGTACTTTCGTAGGATTCAATCAGCTAATAACCTCTTAACAGTTGATAATCGGACCAATGTTTATATGACATTTTATGCTCAAAATGATTTATAGAACTGATTCCCAAAACGCGGGTCATTAGTCGTAGATCACCCTGTATATGCGGACTCCTCTTGTGTATAAAAATGGTCTCGTTCACATTGTTGAGTTCATAGGCTATGACATAAGAATTTCCATCCCAACCGAAATCTAATGATGCCAGTGAATTCTCGCTCCACGAAATCATTTCTTTATTTTTTTTTTTATTAATGAGGTCGAATAGACACGTTAGACGTCAAAATGCACAGAATTACTGGATGAGTCCATACTTACAACGAAAATACTTAGGTCTACATAAGAGTAATTAAGCTCTTTGTAAGCGGAATAGTTGTGTCGTGAAATGTGTGGATTCAGTGTATTTGCAACAAATAAGAACTGACGCTAGTAACTAAAAACCTGACAATTTGTGTACTTCTTCGTAACCAGGACATATCTTTGTAGCAGCAAGACAGTATTCTATCGTTTTTATGGTGAAGCTGTTGATGATGAGGACGATAAAGAAATTCAGATATTTCTTAACAGATACGAACTATGCTTTCGCCAAGGCACTTAAACAGATGATAATACATTTCCGTACACCTACTTCTTTGCGACTTGAACAAGTCTTTGTAGTCACTGTTTCCAACATATCGCCCTACAATCTCGCTAACTTATCAACAAAAAGTAGCTAAATCTCTCCAAAGTTTGTTAAAAAAATCCCCAGAAACGTCACTAACAATTCATAATAAAATATCACTACATAAAAATAAGAAAAACATACATATGCGGAGAAAAATATAATTTCCTCATCGCCACCCTCTTCTGCGGAGTCTGGTTATGTTGTTGACGGCTGTGATGTTGAGGTGGAAGGTGTGGGAACAGCTGATTGTGAATACACTGCACTTGATGCAATCATTTACACTACACTTTCTGGCAAATTGTAACACTTTTCAAATATATATTAAATATTTTAAAACCAACAAAATCTACAGTCTCAGCTTCATACGAACTGTCGGCACAACATTCCAAAACCCAACTGCCTCAGATCGATTCGGAGTGGAAAATCTCCGCGTTGCAGGAAGAACCAAGATTACATTAGCTGCAGCTCGCGACTCGTCACGTGTCAATCAAAGTTGTCACCGTTTATGGGTGTTGGAGCAGTAGCATTGAAAGAGAGACCTAACTCGTGAGAATCATTGAATCAGCATCTTTCACCCCTGATCACTGATCACAAATATATTATGAGATCAGGGCTTTCAAGTATTAATATTATATTACTCAGTCATGCACCCATGCCTCTTCTAAAACTAAGAAGTGCATGAATTCAGTTGAATGTTTTAACTTAAAAAAAGAAAGAAAAAAGTGGAAGAATATAAAAATCAGCAGAAAAGTCGCTAATCGTATTTTACAAAATTTGCCGCCGAGACTGATTCAAAATTCCCTAGATTTAGCGACTTATCGCTAAATATGGCAACAGTGTTTGTAGTATTACGTAGCTACCGTTTGATGATGATGTTGTGGCGAAGTGCGGAACTGAACTAGTCTTTTGTTAAAGATAACTTAAAAGGCTGACAAGTTGTATCATGTAGCTGGTTCAATTATTAGCTTGTTGAGACTCCCGATACACCAAACGCGGCCGATCAGGAACAATTACACGTGGACATAACCTCGACACATGTGGTCAAAGACCTCTTCAGTTCAAACCTGCGAGGCCGTCTACCCATTATTACTACTATTATTATTACTATTTGTACACTAGCTTCAAACACATTTCATACAATTTCTAATTAAAAGCAGACACATAAGTGTCTGTTGTACCTTATAATTACGCAGCTTAACACGACGCTGTGCCCACAGCCTATCAACAGGAAATGGGAAGGAAAACTTGAAGGCGAATATAAAATATTAACCTGCGCGAACACGTCGAGATATTGCGTTTCAGGCTGGCTAACTTGATGGACACACGGATGGACATGTCTTCCGACGTCAGTCAAAAGAAGACAAGGGCATCCAGCAACATGTACAGGGCCCTCATCGTTATGATTCTCACGAATGCCTAGCCACCCACATGTCCGTCCGTCCGTCCGTCTGTCCTAACCTAACTGAGCTGAAGGCACTTCATGCCACTCTCTTAATTTCCGGCTGGCCTCTGAAAGAGAGAGAGGTAGGGAGAGAGAGAGAATCATGATTCAGGCCCCTCTCTCCCCCTCATTTCAAACTGACCATCACCCTCAAGGGACTCGCGGATGCGAGAGAGAGAAGAAGAAACAGTAAGGAAAGGCAGCGGTAAAAAGCGTGCATGTCAGAGAACGAGATGACGGTAGCCGCATGCACCCTGCATCGCGAGAAGGGGTGGAGTGGGGTGGGGAGGGAACCGCAGAGTCCCACTCTCTTCTTTTCCATCCGAAACTTCATTAGCTGTTGTGGAAGTGCTGACTGTTTGGTTGGCTCTGCCTTTCGATTAGCCCGATACTACGATGCGGCTAGCAGACCAGATGAGAAAATAAGATTTCTCGCCTCTCCCTCTCTGTCTCGCACACTGAACCCCTTCTCGCGCCACACCTCTACAGTGACGGATTCCGCGGACAAGCTTCAAATCTCACGGATTGCCTTCATCTTACGAACAGTTTAGCTTTCTTCCTGTGTTATGTTAGTGCGAATGATTTCGATTTTGTTTGTACATTGTTTTGTTTCCTTGTTGTATATCTACAGCTGTAAAAAAAAAGTGATCGCACCGTGAACAGCGAATATATTCTAAGCCCACTTCGGATCACGGTGATGTTACACGATGCATGCGCTTGTAGATGCGTCGGGGTAGACTAAGAAATAACCATATTATAAGAGAGACACTAACCCAAGAACCAGTAACAACAATAATAGAGACAAACGAATTGAGATGATTTGGCCACGAAAGCAGAATGGATAGCTATAAAAAAAATTGGAAGACCAGAGTAGAAGGGAATAGAGGAAGAGGATGACTGAGAATAGAATGGGAAGGGGACATACAAAAGTTAGTAAAAAAATAGAGGAAATACCCTGCAGGAAACAAAAAGATTAATACAAGACAGGGTAAAATAGCTATAGGAAATGGATCACGACTGGTTGATTAAACCTAACGTCCGAAATTGCAAAAGAGAAATAAAAAGAACTGATAGTATATATTTTAATGATTTTACTTTATAAACCATTATGTTATTGCTATATATAATATTCTTTTGTTTCTTTCTGTGTATGGTTTTGTTGTTACATATGGATTTGTATTCTCTTATTTTGTTGCTATGGGTTTGTTTTTGTTTCTGTATGCTATATTGTTTTGTTTATGAATTATCTTGTTCCTTTGCTATTCGCTATCCCGTTTTATTGCTTGGGTTGTCTTGCTTTGCTGCTCAAAATTATGTTGATTATTTCTAGAAATTATTATGTTTTGTTGCTATGGATTACTTTGATTTTTACTACGATTTACTTGTTGTTGTATGGTTTATTTTGCATTGTTCTATTATGTTTTTTGTTTTGTTGCTAGAGTTGGCTACTGTAACTCTCTTGCTATCACTATGGTTATCATTGTTGCTAGTTATCATTTAGCTAAAATTTTTCCAATTTTTGTCTTCCGCATATCAAAGGAGTAAGGAAAATAGTCAGTGATGGGAGTTCCCGCATTTCCTCAACTTCGGTACCACTGGAATAGGACTGTAGTATTCATTTGATATGCGGCAAATTTAAACTCAAATTTGAACTGCGAATTGAACAAAACTTTTCCTCCGCCTTGCATTCCATCTGTGTTCTATCCCACAAAGATTTACTTTACGAATAGAGATAATTCGACTATCATGCTATAAAAATCGGCATGACTACACTATCCAGTCTTACTTTAAAGAAATCTTAAACCTGATGTATATTGAGAGAAAATGTATTACCAAGACTATGTATAATAAATAATAATAATAATAATAATAATAATAATAATAATACTTCGACTTCAATTTATTGCAATTAACGTTTCACTATATATTTTACAATAAGTAAGCTATAGTGCTGACTGACAAAACACAACACTTCTTCAATAAGGTCAATAATAAAAGTGATGATGATAAATTGGTGAAATAATGGCAGGACAAATGGTTAAACTTATACCCGGAGATAGCCTTCAATAACCTTGCCTCTTTCATTAAAAGTTCTGCTCGGATTTGCCGGAATTCGAAACCGGTTCCTCTATGTTAGTGATGAGAAGCGGGAAATTATCCGGAGGAACTGTATCGAAATTAAACATTTTCTGGGGAAAATTTATCTAGTAGGAAAATTGCTCGAAATTGTCCAGAAATGTTTCCTCCTGATCACATCACCAGTTAATATTGCATTTATCATTCTCTTTACCTCAACTCTTATTGGCAATCAATTTAAAGAAATTCAATTCCGAGATATTTTCATATGCGGAATGACACGGTTGTTATTTTTTTAGATAAAACTTGGAATAATACCTACTTTAATGTAAATAATGGCAACACATTGACAAAAGTTGGTTTGATTCCAACATACTTGTCTTAAATCATTCTAAATCTACGGTCGTACCATTTTCGTTAACATCTGTTGATATGAAATCTCCTGATTCGCTCTTGTGTTTAAAAATTCATACACCCAATTGTTCTTTTAATAGTTATAACTGTCTTATTCTAAATGAATCTCCTCAAGTTAAATATCTCGGAATAATAATCGACAAACATTTACGTTGGGATAAACATGTTCTTTTCCTGTGCAATAGATTAAGAAAATTTGTTAATTATTTTGTCATCCTACGAAATTACTTGATTGTCCATACTTTACGACTGATCTACCATGCATTAGTACAAACTATATTACAATATAGCATTATAGGATGGGATAGTGCTTATAGTACCTCCCTCATGCCAGTAACTCTGCTACAGAAAATAATAATAATAATAATGTGCTTTAATAAACTTTTTGATTATCCTTCAGAACTGCTGTAGTCAGAATTTAAAATATTTGACTTCCACCAAATTTATAACAATGTATTACTGAATTTCGTACATAAAAACCGAAATATATGTAATTTATATTCACATAAATATAAAACCAAAAGATCAGACAACATATGCTTGACAGTACCTAAATGTACCACAATTGTAGCATATAATCACAGTGGCAAATTCGGTTCAAGGCTTTATAACATGATAATAGCTAAATACCCAAACATACAATTTGCTAATGCTCCTTATTTCAAAAAATCAATTAAAAAATTGCTGTTTTTAGAGAAAACTTAAAGTTCAATTATTGTGTTATCTGTGTATTTTCTTCTTTTTTTCTCCTTTTTTTACTTTTTACTTTGTTATTTAACAAAATGTCTTAACATTATGTGGACTGCCCCCTGAGCACGAGTATGTAACTTACTCTTTCTGGGGGTGCTAAAGTGCTTTTATATAAAAAAGCAATATGTATCTTTGTTCTGGCAATAAAGTATTATTATTATTACACGGTTGAGAATTTCATTAGTGTAGTTAATTTCCGGTCGAAACGCTATAATTATTCAGAAAAAAAACAAGGACATATCAGAAGGGTAATATTAAAATTAGGCCTATGCATAATCATGCAGTATTTCTAACCAAAGAACAAAGAAATTCTGTCTCTGTTATCGCAATTGTTACCAACAAAAGTATCATGTGAATATTAATTGACAAGTACACCGGATTCTTCCATAAGCACCTCACCCACTTCTCGATTCCAGGAAGTTCTGATGCTGATGACGGTAATTAAGAGTTTTAAAACCATGCGAAGAGGTACCGGTAAAGGAAGAAAAAATGTTTTCCTTCTATACTCATTGCACGAATGATTGCCGATTTCGAGAGAGGCATTGGCGCTGCGATCCATCTCCAACGCAGTATTTATCCTCTACTTCGCCTATTTGCCAACGGTAGTCATTCGTGCAACGAGTAATACATTGTATTATTAAGCATAGCAATAAAAATATTGAACTTATGTACGTTGTTCTAACGAGTATGATCAACAGGAGTCATTTGAGTAGCAACTACATAGTTCATAATATCTATCCATCATGATAAAAAAGAGAGAGTGATATAGGTCTATCATTGTTAAACTACTACTGTAAAAAACGTCGCCAGTATAAAAGAGAAAATCTAGAGTTCAAAAGTGCTTAATAACCTACACGTTTTCCGTAAAAGAAAGTTCTGGAATATTTTCGCCCATGTTCTACGGCAGGGCTGGGCAGCAAGAGCGGAGTCTACTCTCTCACGGGGAGCCAGGTGATTTCTCTTCATCCCCTTTCTTCCGCGCCTAACACCGCGCAGCGTTGATTCAGTGAGGGATGAATATTGAGCAACCCCGTTTAGAGACTGGTTCCGCTCCCGATGCCCAGCCCTGTTCTACGCGAAAAACGGACAGTATAATACGTCATCTGGTTATCCCCGACATTTTAAAATAATTTCCACAATATACAGGATGAAAGGGAAATAGCCTTGCAGATTTCCAGAGCGAATAGCTCATGTTATATGTAAGAAAAGACTTTAATATCACATTAGTGGGAAGATATAGATTTTTTCCGGAAAAAAAGTCCCCCTCCCAAATGTTTAACAATCTCTTATTGGG